>NW_008589187.1:0-23911 GCF_000691845.1 Merops nubicus
CGCCGCTGCCGGTACGCTGCCGGCACGGGCCGCTCCCGCGCTCCGAGGAGCCTTTCTGCAGGGTGTTGAACGGCGCTGGCCGATTTCACTGCCTCTACTGCCTTAAAACCACCTTTAATTGTTTTTTCCTCCTTTTTTTAAATTTTTTTTGTATACTGGTAGGCACATAAGTAATCGTCTGCTGCGCGTCCTCGCCTAAATCGGGAAGGAGCGTGGTGCTTACTGAGGCTAATGGGGTAGTAGTTCACTCCTCCGAATCTGAGAGACGGCGGGTGATAAGAAGCTTCTGCCTCGGAGGTGTTCCGAAGGTCTCCTGAATCTGTGTGTCCTTACCGCAGTCATCTGCACATCTAGTCGCCACTGAAAAGGGAGCAAGTCCCCAGTCTTGTGCTTTAAGTTTCTGTAATAAGCAAGGAAGGGGCAGGGAGTTGTTCTGAAATCAGACCAGGTTTGAAATCGGATTAGGGTTCGCTAGAGTGAAAACCCAAATAGGCGTCAGGTTAAGGTGATTTCACCCGAGGGTGTTTTCCACGCTGCTGTTGATTTTATCACTTAAATACACTTCTCTACTGGCTTAGTCCTTTGGAAGCACCTTCTGTATCTTAGCAGAATTCCCACCTCAGCTGCTATTGTTTGGGTGGAGACAGTTTTCTGCGGGCCAGGCTTAGCAGCAGCAGTGTCTTTAAGGTGACATTCACAGTGTAAACTAATCATTATCTGAATTTTTCTGTAACTTGGTGGCTGTGAACCTTTCCCTCCCAAGATATCCTATGTGAAGAGCACGATAACTTCAACACTTCTGCCTAACCTTAGCCTGTATGTTAGAAAGTAACTAAAAATTGCCCATCCTTCTGTTTGGCAGTTGCTTTTCAGGGTGAGGAGGAGGAGGAGGGGGCGTGGTGGGTTTCTTTTTTTCCCCTTTCTCCTCCAGTGAGACTCTTCCTGCTGCTCCTCATTCATTTTGCCCTTGTCTCCTCTCCCCGTGTGGGTTCCTGGCTTTGTTGCTGCTTTCCCAGTCGCTGGCCTGAATCCATCAAGAGCTCTAAACAGGGAAAGGTTAGGTATGCCCCTGCCTGGTGTGAACTGATCTGTCATCCATACTTGCTTATATTATAGCATGCCCAAGACCAGGGAATTAAATATCTGCCTCGGTGAGGGGAGGGGAGAAGGGATTTGACTGCCTAAGCTTTGCTGAAATGAGTTCTACCAGCCCAGCTAAGGTAGCTTAGCTCTCGTTTCCTCCTGAAGGGGAGTAATTATTTTGGAATAGGGTGTTTGCTGTTGCAGAGAAGCATGTCCTCTAGGGTTATCTTCCAGGGTGCTGACTGACTGCTTCCTTTTGTGGCTGCGCCTGGGACTGGGTGGCAGCTGCCTTCAGGAGTGCTACTGTGGCTCAAGCTTTCATCCATGCCTTCTAAAAAGGCTTAAAATTTAAGAAGCCTCTTTCTTTTGGGGGATGCCAAACAGTTGAAACGCAGTAGGTAAAAGTTGTGTGGCTGTGGAGAGGTGTTTACATGAAGTTTAGGTTCATTTAAAGATGAGAAATGGGTCAGTGCTTTTCAAAGCAACTTCATTTCTATTAAATTTAAATATTCTACAACAGCTCCTTTTGGACTTCTCTGATCGTGGTACTCTTTAAAGAAGTTTATGTTAGAAGTACCCTTCTAGGTAAAGTTTATTTAACTTGATTTTCCAGAAGTAAAAAAAAAATGTAAGTGAAGTTTACAGCAGAGAGTGAGGGAGCACAGCAGTGCTGTGTACTTGCCAGTACCTCCTGTGCTTCTAGACTGACCTGCTGAGTGGACAGTTTGCCTGGATTTAGTGAAAATGAGTTCCCCACAAGAAGTTTCTCTTCTAAATTAAATATTGTGTGTAATTGCCAACTCTCAGCAATTGAAGATGCTGGTTTTGGTCCCTGTGCTGCAATAAGCAGCATAATAATAAACATTATTATTAATAATACTTATTATTAATATAATGTTTTTTTTTGTAGAGATCCTGCCTCAGATTTTCTGTACTTAACTTTGGAAACCAGGAGGCATCAGTGTTGGCCCTGGTCTGCATCTACACGTTTCCTCAAGTTCCACCAGAGAGAAAATAAGTGGCTAGGAATATGGAATGATAAATCATGGTCTGATAACAAGATTATATCCCTTGGAAATGTGAAATATCCCAAGCTGTATGCTCTCAAGTTCAGCTGGAGAGCAGTGGAGTTTGAGTCACCTTCTGCCTGGAGACGGTGGCTGCCTTTGAACTCATCAGGCTTGAATACATTCTTTAGTAATCTTCCTTTGGCTTCTGATAAATGCTGATGAGTTGTTATTATTGATCCCCTCTGGGTACAGACTCTTCTGGCAGACCAAAACACACACTCCTGTAATTTGTAGTTAACCCAGATTATATGACTGGGTTTGCTAGGCCTTATCATGGTCTTTGCTTTTTGTTAATGCAACTTTAAGGGGAACAAAAGATGAGTAAGTACTTTTATGTTAAGACAGAACTCAGTACCCCATGCAACCTCTCACTGTGCTCTTTTTCTAAGAGCAAAGAAGCTGATCTGAGCAGGAGTGGAAGCTTAGGAATTCTTGACTTGCACAGGTTCCCTTTTCCTGGTTTCAGGTTTGGGTGGGAGTTTCTTACCTTTGTGTGGGGTTCCTCTGCTAAGGAGGTAGAGTTGTGTGGCTAGAACTGGAATGCTGATTTTGAGCTGTCAATACTTCTAAAAAGTATTTAGCCCCCAGAAGCTATAATAGCAAAATCAAATGCCAGAAACCAAGTGTTACTCACTTAATACAAGTTTGCTCGTGCTGTTATTAGTGAGACTCTTCTGTTTTCATAGGTCCTGACATGTGATTAGCAGCAGACAGAGCTAACCTGAACCTCCAGAGCTGAGCAGTAAGAGGCTAGGACACTAGTGGCTTCATCTGGACAAACAACTGCCAGAACAGTTTCTCCTCACAACCTCCTCAGTTTTATATTCCCCAGAGATGTGAAAGAGCTTTTTAAATTGTCCCCTATATGAAGAGAAACCTTTCCTGTGTTGATCAGACACATGTAGTCTCAAGTCTCAGTGGGTTTCTTCTGAATGTCCAGCACTGATTATTCCAGTACCATTGAGACTCTACAGGAGAAGATGAAACCATTGCAATCACTCCTTTTGTAATAAACCTTGCAACTGCTGCATTTATTTGTTTATATTGACATCTAAGGTAATCTAGTTTTTAGAAGACCTAATTTGAACCTTCTGATTTTTCTGTTTGCAGTTTATCAGCTTCATTCTTTGCCTAGCAATATCCTTCTTGGACTTTTTTTTACTCCTACAACTTCTTGGGCTAGAAGTGTTACTTATTTCACTATTACAATAGGAGACATCCACCTGCTGGCTCTGTTCTGATGTGTAAGGTGACAGATCAAGCAGTTCAGCCCATTGATTTTGTTGGGATTAGTCAGCATCCCTGACTAAAACTGAGGAAAAATTCTTTATGAATGGTGATGTTACAGTTTGTAGGGCTGTCTGCTTGACTTTTGTATGTGATGTGATGAGGCCATGTTGTAGGGCTGTCTGCTTGACTTGCAGTTACTTTTGTATGTGATGTGATGAGGCCATGTGCTCACTTAATTAGAATAATGCATACTGGATCAAAAGTAAACTCAGCTACAAAAATCCCCAAAAGGACAACGACAGAAACCCCCAAACCAGCTACTGAGGAGTTAGTGTTATAACCTAAATAACTTTTTGTAAAAAGGCTTTAATGACTGGGGTTAAAGTTTTCTTTTTGTATCTATTTGAGTATATAAGTCAATAGGAACACAACTTGAACTTCTCTCAGGCCATAGGATTAACCTCCTGAAAGGTGTTGAAGGCTACTTGCCAAATGGAGACATAGCCACTCTGCTGTCCTTCAGCTACACCTCCTTTATTTGATGCTGAGCTTCAGGAGTCCTTGCCACTGATGCCTTTTTCCCAGTTGCAGGTTTTTTTTGGGCAATTGTGTCATGTTCTGGTCTCACCTTTGGGTCCAGGGACTCTGAAGGATCCGTTTTTGTTCTGTGCCTTCAGCATCCCAACCCCAGGTGAGACAGGAGAAGAAACTGGATGTAGCCCAGATCTCCATCACCAGCTCTGGCAGCTTTAGTGTGTTTACTGTTGCTAACTGTGGATCTAGTTCTTGAGGATGCTTGAATTTATTCACATTTTTCTGTCATGCTGCCATGATACTTTTTTTTTTCCAAGCAGAGGAATATAATTCTGGGGAGGCCAAATCTATGCAGTCTCTGGGCATCTGAGTAAAGTGGAGGCACCATAGCTGTGCAGTGTGAATGAATAAGCAGATGTTCTCCTGCCAGTGAGTTTCTTCATGCTGTTCTCTGCTCTGACCAGTGATTTTGCTGCCTGCCCTGCACTCTCCTCAAAAACTATGTGAAATTAATAAGCAAGAAGTCTCCAAACTTTTATCTGCAAGTAAATGGTACAGTGCTGGGAAATGCTTGTGACTCTTGGCAGAAAACAAACACCTAACAAGTCCACTTAGAGACACTCTCTTTACTTTTTCCTCCTAAGGTTCAAAATCAATTGAGTGCATTGTATTGTAAAACATTTAAAGACAGAGATGCTTTAGGAGATCATTGTTTCAGAAATACCTGTGGAGAAAACAATTTGGAGATGGCATCTCACAATGAACATAATCTTCATAAGCTGATTGAGATCTGTGCTTGCTGTCTTCAGGCCCAGATATTGCTGTTTGTTGTTGTGATGTGCCAAGCCTTTACTAATCTTCTTGCAGTTACAGAATTTGTTTTTCTTGGGTATTTCTAATCCCAAAGCAGTTGCACTGGTATCTCTAAAGCTTCTATTAAAGCATTGATTTGTAATTTGTAAACTGTCTGAGTCTGGTCAAAGCTGGTAGCAGTGTAACTGTCATACTGGTTTTAAAAGCTCTTTAACTATTTTTACATCATTCCTTGAGGCTTTCATAATATTTTGCATTTCCAGCACAAATCCCAGTGGGATGTTTTGTCCTCTAAAACTGTGTTACCTGAAAAGAGAGTTAATAGGAGGGTATAGCAGCTACCAGTGAGCGATCAGATTTGTGATTATTGTGGGATTGGAAGTGGAATGAGATGTCTAGTTTGTGAGATTAGGCTGGAAGAGGCAATGAACTGGTTGAAGCTGATGGGGCACGTCATCAAGTAGCAAAGACAAATTGCCCAGTGAACTGACTCAGAATGAAACAGAAATGTAAGACCTGTATCTTTTCCAAGAATAGAGCCTATCAATTGTTTCCAAAATGTGCAGCACTGTGAAGCCCTGATCCTGAATTGGTATTCCTCATTATTCCTGTACCAGCAAAAGCTGTGAGCTTTGCCTTCCATGTCACAAAATTTGACATGGGTAGTAAAAAGAGCTAGTTTGTTCCAAAAAGTTAATCCTGCATCAGAACTGTCTGTGCCTTGGAGTGAACTAGTTGCAAAGCTTTCCATGTTTGATTTTCTGCTCCTTTAGCTTCCTGAGCCAGCCCTGCATGTCTGGAGAAGACCAGTGCTGGCTCTCAAGAGGTCAGTGTGAGCAGGAGAACATATTCCTTGTCTGATGGTATTTAACTGTCAGATTGTTGTCCCTTTGTAGTCAGATTGACACCATTAAAACTGCTGGGGAGGCTCCGTGTCCTGTCTTCTGGGTCAGGTGACACTCATGTCCTTTCTCAGATGAAGCAAATGCTGTGGTCAGTTTTAAACTTGATTTTGTGTATGTGTGCTTAATGAATACAGCAAGTACAGAACAGGAATATGTACTGTGCAGAGGGATGCAGAGCAGGAGGCAAAATTAATAACCTTCCCAATAAAACACCTACTACTGAACAACTCCTCCCTCATATTCTGTCGTGTCTGACTAGCTCAGGACCTCTCGTGCATGACTGACCTTGGTTGTTGTCAGATTCCATGACAGGTGGACTTTGGAGGCAGTGGTAGAAGAGGTGGTTTGCAGAATCAACGTGGGAGAAGTGGCTTCCTCATGGGTTGATGGAGTTGATGAGTTCTTGAGTCCCATTGCAATGTCCTTGTTTGGAACATGGTCAGAGTTTGGCTGAGGAGAAGGGGGTTAGCTGGGTTGCTAGAGTCACTTGTGGCCAGGTTTTTGTAAGGGGTTCCTGGCTGGGTGGAGTGTGAGATTTCAGGTTTGCAGTTCTAAGCATGTCCTAGTCCTTGCCTTTTCTCAGAAAGTGGATGAAGTTCTGCAGGGAGACTTGGTGTCTCTCAGGTGAGCTAAGGTCACCTGAGCCAGCAGATAGTGGCTTTGCTTGCTGGCATCAGGGTCTCTTGCTGCTTTTCATGCCCATCAGTGTTAGATGTGAAGTCAGTGGTAGTGATTTCTCTGCACCCAAGAAAATCTGACTTGCAGCCAGATATAGAAGGCTTTCCACATCAAGAGAGCATCCTGAAAGGAGAGAGCCCTGCCAGGAGTCAGCAGGATCCTGTGAGCTGCTGTTCATGGGGCGTGCAAGGAGAGGGGCTGGTGGTGGTGGCCCTGGACAAGCAGCAGTGAGGAGCAGCCTCTCCACAAGAGGAGAGGTTTGAGGAGCTCTGACTGATGTGAGAGGACCTGTGAGAAGCAGTTCAGCAGCTGGCAGTGCCCTCTTCCCCTGCCCAGCCCTGACAGGGGTGCCTCCCACTGTGATTAAATGATTAAATTGGAAGGGTTGTTGACGAGGTTCACGAAAGATGTTGGGGTGTCACTGGAGTGTATGTTGTAATCCCTGATGCTCCATCCTCCTACTGGGTTGTCAGCTGGGTTTGTTGTTTTCTCTTGCATCTTGAGCAGAATGATCATAGACTTAATTAGGCAGCTAGCACATGTTTAATATTTTTTTTCCTTTTGATTATATCTTTCGAAAATAAAATAATCTAGTTTGAGCCATGTAATATTACACCAAAAAAGCTTGCTGTGGCTGAATATAGACTAGCTCTCTAGGGATTTGATTTGGTGGTTTTTTACATGTTTTTTTTTATCCTGTGAATGTATGCAAATTGCAATTATTGTTTCCCATTTTATAGATGGAATAATAGGAATTTTCCTCACTTCACAGGGCGGTGCTTATAAGTACATCATAGAATCATAGAATGGTTGAGGTACTTTGATATTATAGTTGAAGACTGCTTAAGTGTCTGGAAAAGGAGTGTCTTTGTTCAAAGAGATTGCACAAGAAGGTATCTGGCTGGTATTCAGCCTAGTAAATTTTCTTTATTTTTTTTTTTAACCTTCCTAGGAGAAACTAATATAAATATTTGGCAAGCTTAAGAACTTCTGGTCTCCTGTGACATTTGCCCCATAAGTCTGTGAGGCCTTTCTGACCAAACATTTCATTTTGTAATTAGATTCTTGAAAGTAGGTGTCTACAATTTTATAAAAGCTTTTCCATTGTAAAGAATTGGAGTCTTTATGCTGATCTGAAGATCAAAATTTTAGTCTGATGTTTGCACCTAGTTACCATGAAGAGTCATTTTAATTTTGCTCTGTTGTGTTCTGTACACAAGCAAAGATGTATTTAAATTTTGCTCTGTTGTTGTGTTCTGTACACAAGCAAAGATGGCTGTGAACTGTGGCATTAAAAGTGGTGAGTTTGTCTTGGGCAATATTTGATAGAAAAAACTGAACCCATCCCTCTGAAGAGACTTGTAGAGTATCTCTTGTAGAATGTAGAAGAGGAAAGGGACTCCTGCTCTTTTGCAGTTGCTGTGAGATGCTCTGGCTGAGTAGACAGGTTGATGTACTTCCTCTCCTTGGTAAGCAAATGGGAGGGATGTTTGCCTGGAAGCTCTAGGAGAGGACAGGTGGTGTCATGCAAGTGCTTCAAGGACAGGATAAACTTCTGTTTCTAGGAGATCCTAAAACATCTGCTACACTCCTCCTGCAGTACAGGAAAATGACAAGCACATTTTTAGTCTTTGTACAATCTGACCAGAAATTTGTGACTGGCAAAAGCAGATTCCTGTAATGTAAAACTGTACCCAATTTCAAATCTTTGTGTTTAGAGTATGTCAAGAAGCCTTAATCTTCTAACTTTTAAAGTGTAACTAGGAATCACTTGTAATTAGGCTTCCTTGGTGCTTATTTGGCATATTGCAGTGTTCAGGTAAGGCAGAGCTGGCATCATTGTAAAATTTGCTATGTCCTTCTGTTTCCAAAAAGTACGGGAAAAGAAGCAGCACTTGATACAAGTATCTCCAGACCAGTAGTTTCTTTTGGCCTGTAGTACAGATCACATCACAGGTTCCTTGCCCTCTCAGGACCACACAACAAAATAAAGACTTGGAATTGGTTGGTGATCCTTGCTGCTGCCTGTTGGCTCTGCACAGATCAGCTGTGGAGCAGTCATGATGTAGCTTGGGGTGCTGGGGGACTGCCTGGAATCTTCAGTTTGACTTCAGGTGGAGTCCATAGGGCTGAGTTGTGGTCTTTGGTCTGATTTCAGTGATTAACAGTGTAAAGATCTACATCTGAATGGAAATGCTGTAAAACTTTTTCAGTGGAAACTGGACTTCCTACTAGATTCTGTCTTCCTTCCACCAGTTGAGTTTTGATGTTGAGTAGAGAATTCCAGCTCTTCTTTTATTCTGTATTAAACCAGCAGATAACATGTTGATTTTATTCTGGACTGCTTTGTGTCCTCCAGTACTGGTGCAGTCTGTGTTGAATGCAGCCAAATAAATTGCTTCAGGTCCAGTCTCCTGAGAATTGTTTGATATGTCTGTACTTGTAAACTGGGTAATTGGTGTATGGAAATTAAAACACAAGTGCTCACATCTTGGTTCTTTGCTGGTGGTAGCTGGCTATGCAGGTTACACAAATGCAGAGAGGATACAGGGACCTTTAAGAATATGCTTACAAAAGAGCTGGTAAGAAATAAACTTAGCAATTGCTTTTGTGCCACACTTTTTTGGAACACTAGAAGTAGATAACATGATTGGGCAGCTTTGTTTGGTTCCAGGGGTTCCAGGTGAGTCAGCACCATGAGCAGCAATAATTGGAGGCTTGTGGCTTTCCATCTTGGTGCACGAGTCTGACTTCAGTGAGTCATTACCCATCACTAAGTGAAAGAGGCACAGTGAATATCTCCTGTGTCCAGTCTGAGGCCAGCCAGGTTCAGATGTTTGAATTATCTTGCCACAGGCTGGCTAACAAAAAGCATCTGCTATTCATTTTAGGGGCCCCAAACTGGGGATTCAAAAAAAAAAAAAACACAGGGCATGACAACTCCAACAGAACCAGTTCTCTTTGAGTGGCCTTTATTAACTGTGAGGAACAAAAGTCCCAGACAGATGATGGCATAAAATACAGCAGTGTAAATACTGCACTCTGCTCCTAATGTACCTAGTACTGTGTTAAATGTTACTAGCCAAAAGGAAACTATATTTTTAAGGTTCTGAAGCAAGTTCTAATACTTTCTGCAAAATAACAGAATGTTTCCCTAAGAGAAGAGCAAATACTTTTTGGGTCAAACAGTAATCAAATGAAATAAAACTCTCTTGGAGTCTCAGGTCAGGCTACAGGCACATTGTAAGTGAATTTGGCTGCTTTGGTAGATCTGTTGCTTGCAGTGTGGAATCCATGCCCCCTGCCTGCATTTCTAACTGGGTCAGCATAATTTAATATGGAGCTATGATAACCAAGCCAGAGGTGAAGTTGTTTTAACTTTGTAGTCTATATGACTGGAAAAAATCACTGTTTTTCTTAGAAGGGCAATTTAGAGCTTTATGGTAGTCCTTGCTAATTAGGTACATCTCAGAATTGGGTTTGGGGAAGAAGAGTCTGCCTAGAATGTACACTGGGGGGGGGGAAAAAAAGCTCAGTAATAATACCTAATGCTGGCAATTAAAGGGATAAACCTAGCAGGAAGGGTCAACTTTGCCTAAATATTTAGTTTAGTTTGGCCTGGATCTCAAATCTTTCTGCATGTCCCAAAGAAATGGAGGTGCTCAGAGTGCACCATGTCACTGGTTTAGTTCTTTCAGTTGTGATGAAGTGGTTGTGTTCATACCATGGTGATGCTTTCCTGGAGCTTCACTTGGTAGTCCCAGAATTTTTCCCTCTTGCATTGTGATCTGCTGGTGGTTTGTGGAGTCAGCTGGTTGCAGTTTCCAAGTGTGAGCAGGGAAAGCAGCAGTGTCACCTACCAGTGTCCCTTCTCTCTGTGTTTCTGGCTAAAGCCAGCCCTACCAGAGCAAGAACAACAGTATCATCAGGCCAAGCCTCAGCTTTATACATACTAACCAATTATACTCCTGTGCAAAGATGGAATATTTAACTTCTAGTGTTAACCCAATATAGGGAGCTGGCAACCTTGGTCATCTCAACTGTTGTACACAAATAAGCACTTGAATTTTTTTTTCTGGCCAAACCCACCCTGTCTCCTGAAGCTTCTGCATTTTCTTGTGCATGGCAGTATTTTGTGTTCATTAAAAGGCATCAGAGGAAGAGGAGTAAGGGAAGAAAGGCTTCTAAAGCCATTTCTAGGGGAGAACAGTGTTTACTTCATTACTGCAAACACCTTTCAGTGTATTGCACCCTCACCTACACTGTAGAGTACCTGAGCTATACTCTAGGATATGCTCATGTGCAGAAGGGGAGGTCTTAGTTAAACCCAACCCAGCTGTTGGAACTGGGCCAGTTTTTGCTTTCAGTTAGGCAGGTGGGAGTACTCTGGGACTGACTTGCATGTGCTGAGCTCTTTGGGTACCCTGGTATGTTTAATCCAGCTGCTGTGCTGCCCCAGCTATGTGCTCAGGGTAGCTCTGCCCTGCAAGCATGTAGCCACTGGTCTTCTGAGACCAGCAGCTGTGATGCTGAGAGGCAAGAGAAGAATTAAAGAGTTTAAGCAACCAGTTATCTATTCATGAAGTTTGTAGATGCAGAGAAATTGGTATTGGTCAGTGAATTCGTTATCTCTCTTCCACTTAGTAGATGAGCTCTCAAAAGCAGTTAATTGTGCATCTTGCCAAAGTTCTGAAAATGTATTTTTTGTAGCCACAAAATAGCCAAACCTGACTTCCATCTAAGCCTGGCTTTTGTGCTTCACTGGGCTAGCTGGAGGCTGATGCCTGCTGGCCACCTTGCTGGAGAGCAGAGGTAGAAACATCTGCTTCCTGCCTCTCCATCTCTGACAGTTCCTGGACTGCTCTGGTTGCAGTGGAGGTGGTGTGAACGTGTTGATTAAAAGATGACACTCGTCAGCCATCCTGCTTAATGAGGTGACTAGGCTGGGTGAGCACCACGCTGAGCTCCAGACCTCATTGTCAGAGTGGTGGGTAGGTTTGTAGTCATTAAATGATGGTTATGCTTTCATTTTTCCTTCTGGCACAATTGGTATCACTAAAAATGATTAAAGTGTTTAAAATTCATACAACTGACTGCTGCAGCTTTTGATATTTTTTTTCTGTACAGAGAATGTCTGTTACTGCACACCTTGTGCATGAAACTTAATTTTAAATTTCATTTAAGATGTCTTTATCCCCAGCATAACAAAGGGCATGTAGTGACTTGAGCTTCTCACTGGTTATATCATTCACACATTTAAATAGTTTTGTTCCTCAGATTTGGACTGCAACTGGGGGTGAAGTAATCTTATCAAGTATCCAGAATTTCTTGCCTCTGAAAGTGATACACTTAAGGGACTTCAAAGTGCTTATAATCAATTAAGATTGATTTTTAGATAGGAAGGAGAAATTTCAAATTAACAGAAACCCCAAGACTAGTTCTGACATTTCATGGTGAATGAGCTCTAACTTGCATAAAGCAGTACTGATGTTTTCAACCATTTTTCATAAATAGAAGGGCTGTTCTGGCTGCTTTGGCTCAGATGTGATTTTGTCCTTTTGAATTAGCCTCAATTTTCTTCTTGTACTCTTGTATAACTTGGGTAGGGTTTGGGATTGGTGAGTTTTGTGTTGGTTTTGTTTTTCCACAGGAAGAACACACTTGGTTATGTGTTTGTCACAGAGGCATTTTGCAGATATTATATTGTGATGTACAGTAGGCAGGTACAACTGATTTGGTTTGGAATTTGGTGGTGTTTTTTTGGGGTGGCTGGTTTGTTATGTTTACAGAAGCTATATGGGTTGCCTTTTCAGTGGTTCAATGTATTACACAGTTAAACATTTTTTTAAATATTAAACAAAGAAGCCAGAGAAGCTTGCTAGGCTTAATGATCTCCTTAGAATCTCAACTCTTATTAAAAATTTCAAAGTAATCTTATTTGCTTGCTTGCCAGGAAGTTGTGCATGGGCCACCTTAAGGCCCCAAGGAGTGACACTTGCTCTTTCACATCCTGAGCATCTTGTGGGATGCTGCTTCACTTGTCAGCTCCTGGCTGGCAGAGGGATGATGTGCTGAAGGTGGCTGTGCTGTGTGTCAGTTCTGCCCAGCTGAGTGTGCCAAGGGCAGTGTTACCAGGGACTGATGTCCTCTAAAGCCTTATTTTGGGTGTTGCCTTGAGGCTTGCTTTGTTTTCGAGGTCTGTCATCTCTTAAATCTCTTCTCTTTTGTCCATTTAGCATTTTTCTGTTTTCTATCCCTGTGAAAGGAGGCTCCTTTGTAGCCCTTAACAGCCCCAATGCGTGCAGTGATTTGCTTTATTGGCCTATGCAATTAATTTCCTAATTGATACTTTGAGGGAACGAGGGATGGTTTTTCTTTCAAGCAGAAGGTGTTAGGGAGTGATTCTTGGCGTGTAACACTTGATACCTGGCTTTGGAAGAGTATTCAGAAATTCAGGGCAGAAGTGAGAACACTGGTTTATCTAATGGCATATAATAGATCTTTGTTTTTTTCTTGGTTTATTTTATAAAATAAGAAAATGCTGAGGAACTTGAAATTAAAAATACTCTTCAATGTCTACTTCTGACTTGCAGCAAGGTGTGGGGTACTTGGTGGATTATTGTGTCTCTACCAGCCTGTCAGACACACTTCCATTCTTGGCATGTAATACTTGATATCTGACTTGGAAGTATTCAGAAATCCAGGGCAGAAGTGTGAACACTGGTTTCTCTAATGGCATATAATAGATCTTTTTTTTTTTCCTGGTTTATTTTATAAAATAAGAAAATGCTGAGGAACTGGAAATTAGAAATACTCTTCAATGTCTACTTCTGACTTGCAGCAAGGTGTGGGGTACTTGGTGGATTATTGTGTCTCTACCAGCCTGTCAGACACACTTCCTAAGAAGTTGTTCTTCACAGGTGGCAAACTGGGGGAAGAAATCTCTTGTTACAAAAGCCTTCTGAACTTAAATATGGCTTGAGCCATGCGTGACAATGGAGATGTAATGCAGCACAACTTGCTAAGTGCTGTATATTCTTGTTTCTCAGTAGGACATGCTGACTGGTATGGTAGCTCATCCTTCTTGCTTTCTGCACCTTGCATGTGGTGATTTGGAGTCTGATGATTGTTCTCCTTGTTTTATGTAGCTGTTCAGATGTGTCTTACAGGGCAGTTCTGATGTGCTGTGGAGGTCAAATGCTGTGTAGGTCCATCAGTATCATCTCACGAGGCTTCAGCTACTGTTGTGGATTTAGACTTGAGCAGATGGTTGTCCTCCCAGTCTGAAAACTTGTAATGAATCCATGGGGTCAAGTTGCACCATAATTTTTTATCTTCTCTCTGTTTTAGCTGACCTGTGTTAGCTGGGGAAAATGTTTAACCTTTGTGTTACTGTACAAATCTCTTGTAAGTGCCCATCAGTTCCCTGTGTGCTGGGGCTTGCAGGTAGTATGAGTGTGCTGTTCAGCTAACAGCAGTCATGCTTCCTTAAAGGGAGGCTTGCCATGGTACTTGAGACTGCTCCTTTTACATGCTGTTGAGTTATAGTATATTCATTTCTCTGAGGTTGTAGGAAGGTGCTGGTAACCTCCTGTATTTCTAAAAGTCTTCATTTGAAACACAAAGCTTTAAATCCCAGCCTTTCACTAGTATGTCAGCTCCTGTGGTAGAGGAGATGAAGGTGCAGAACAAGTCCCTGTGAAGTAGCAGGCACACACCTAAGAAATCAGGCTGATGTCAAGTGATTTTTTTCATGGCAGCTGTTGCAGTTATGGACTGTACACGTATGAAATGGAATCCATGATCTTAAATATGCAATGGTCATCTTGTAATGCTGGGGACATGAAGTCTCAGGTTAGAAATACCACCAGCATATGTCTAGCTGAGAGCATGTTCATGAGCCAACCCATGGCAACTGAGTGTAGCTGCCAGAATGTGCCAGAGGCTCTTTGGGAGCTTCAGTCTCATTACACCTGCAGGAAGACTGTAGCCCTAACACTGTATTCCTGATTCCTGGTGACCCAAACATGCTGAATTTTTAGATGCTGTGAAGTTATGGCCAAGTGATGTCCCCAGTTGCCAACCTGCTTGCTCTGTGAATGGAGAAGCAGCTCTGGAGTTAATGGTAGGATACTGCCTAGTCTGACTTTTAAAGGAAGAAAGAAAATGTACCAGAACTGATCTGAAAGAGAAACTGCATATAATAAGTTTAAAATGAAATACAAAAGAACATAAAGGGTATTATGGAGATGGCCTTAAGAAGAGTATTGAAGTTCAGAAAAGGTGTGTCACTAGACAACAAAAACATCCATGTAGTTGATAACTGTTTTTGAAGAATGTTTCTAAGGAGTAGTAGCTCTCTAAATGGAAAGATGGGAGATTCTGGCACATTACATGTAAAACCATAATGGAGTAGTCAAATATTTTGAAGCTCAGCTTGGTAAAAGCAAAAAAATGGTGAAAAAAGAATACCAAGACAGAATTGTAATAGGGTGGGATCAGTGGGCCTGAAATAATGGAAGGATGAAACAAAAATAAAACCCTAATTGAAAATCTGAGTGAATTATTTGCCTTTAGAAAGAAGCTTAGAGTCATCCCAGTAGAGCCTTTATGGATGGATAACTCTGAGGAACTGTCTTCAGTCAAAGCATTGCTAAGAGGAGGTTTTAGAGTAAATTGATGAAATTAATAGTCATGCCCTGCCTGGGACTGCACTGTATTTGCTATAAAGTAAAGAACTTTGGTGTCTAGCACATTCAGAATGACCCAGAAAAGGTGATTTTACAGCAGAAGTCTGAGGTGGCCTTGTCTGGCTACATTTTTCCATGGGTGAAGTTACAGTGGTGAAGAAGTATTGAAAAACATTTTTAGGCTGTTTAGTTCTCTTAAATTTGACACAGTTGTTAAGATTATTCAAATATAAAATTCTAATAGAACAAGGAACCTGCATGACTGGTCTTACTGGCTGCATGAAATGACTTTTCAGGTTCTTCCTTTGTCTGTTCCCTGCCTACCCAATGCCCTCCCATTCCCCAGCATCCCAGTCCTATCATACTGAGCTTTGCCAGCAGGCTCAGATGGTTCAGCAAAATTGAGGTGGGGCAGAAAAATGAGTGTAATTCTGGAAGATAGATACTGTATCCTGTATAAACTCATGGTGTGAAGACTGCTCATTTCATTTTTCTGTGTTTGAGCTTTAGCATGTTTGGTATTTCCTTAGGTGGCTGATGGGGAGTGCTGATTTTTTTCTGTGTACTGATGCTCTTCACTAATACTTTGTAGCTCAGGGAAGTTACTTGCCCTAACTCAAAAGGAACGTGATAGCAGCAGTGAAGGTCAGTAGCAAGGATAGGACATAGAAAGTATTTTAAAAGGCTAATTTTAGTTGGTGTGGGTGATCTTTCTAGGCTGCCAGCAGCCATCCACACCTGATTTTCTCTGAATTGCATTCTGATGGTACATCTTTGCCACTGATTGTAAAATGAACCTAGGGAGATTGCCTTCAATGGGCTAAAATTGTTCTTTTTCAGTCTTTTGATTGCTTGGCTAAGAGAAATAGCAGCATTGTAGGGAGTGCATCCTGAGTGCCCAGTGTCTTTAGGGAGCTGAGATGTTTATGGGCTGGATTTCCTTTATAGTGTTTAGGGTCTAGATCCTAAACAGACTCTGTATCCCTGTAGTTCTTAGTTTCCTATTGCCACAAGCCTAACCTGTCCTCCTGTCTGCACTGAGCTCAGTCATCTCCTGTCACTCCTGGTTGATTTTGGCCAGATAACTGGCATAGATGACATGTTTAGGTTGTGACAATGAGAGCATCTAACCTGTATTTACTGCTTCTTTTGGGGTGCCCATATAAACACCTGGAGAGTCATTCCAGTGAAACTCCATGAGGATTTCAACATTTTCTGCCTTTGGGCTACTTACTGTTGTTGATGACAAAGCTTTCTGTAAGATATATCATCTTTAAAAACAAAACAAAATAACCCCCCCCCAAATAAAACCAAAACACAAACCCCAATTTGTGCATCTTGCTAGGAGAGATTGAGTTATAAATTATGCACTCTATTTTTCTTATCTTTTGATGAACAACTGCACTTTTGACCTACAAACAACTGACTCCAGAACAGAACACTTATTTTCTTTACATACAAATAAATAATTTTTGTTTTTCATTTACAGACTATGAGAAGGCACAGAAATGAAGTTACAATTGAGCTGCGGAAGGTAAGCCTGCTTTTGTTTGTCACCTCTGTTACTCTGCTAATAATCCTCTGCTCTCTTAGCTAAATATTTTACCATAAGCTTTGCTTCTATAAGCAAATAAGCTGCTACTTCTATAGAAAAGTTGTAAATTTGTAGAATATGAACTGGATTCTAATGTTGGTTTTGCTCTCCAGCTTGTTAAGCTCAGAACAGTGCTGCTTTACTCCAGTGTGTCACTTGGAAATAATCCACAGTCAGTTTCTGTACCAGTTCTCATATTATTCCAGTGAAGCTGTCAGCTGTTCAAATGTTTAAAGTCCCTAAATGGGAAAAGGGAGAGTTTTAGCATTTAGAAAGTCTGGATGGTCTTTTATTTTGTTTTCTGGAAATCACAGCTTCTGTGCTAGAGAGAGAGTTAATTTTAGGGTTAGATTTTGGTTCTGTTGGATAAATGCCAGTGTAGCTGGGAAGATCATGAGTGTGAGGAGTGATCTGCCTAAGTACAGCACTTGTTACACCTCATGATTTGTAACTCTCCCAACAGCCTGTCTAGGCACCTGAAAGGCTTCCTACCAGAGGAGGTTGCCACAAGCTCAACTGCTCTTGGGCTGTGTGTGTGAGAAGTGAACTTTTATCCCTTTGGGTACCTTCAATATATTTGAGGACTGATACTGGCCCCTTTAGTCTCCTGTTGAGAGAAATTCAGTTCTTAACATTTTCCTTGAACAGTCTGCTTCCTAGATTTGACTTGCTGCTGCTCCAAATCCAGATTGCCTGTATCTTCCTGGAAGTGTGGGAGTCTGGAAGGGTGCAGGCCACAGCTGAGGGTTCCATGGAAAAACAATTCCTAGCAGTGTATTGCTATTTGTGTAGTGTATGTTGTTGACAAGCACTCAGTCTGTGATCTCCTTTGCACACTTCCTGCAGTACCACAAGGCAAGTGTAGATGTTTGTGTTCACTGTGGCACAGGGAAATAAATGCAGAAGTTTGAAACATGATTGCTTCTTGTCTTCTGAATCACATCTGCTTTTTCTGGACTTGCTTAACTTGAATTCCCATGCTGTTCCCCAGTATGCTTCAAGGCCTCCCCAGCTTGATATCACCCATGTTTTCCAATATTTTCATTAATGTCTTGATGGAAGTGTGTGTTTTGAATATTACAAATATAGGTGAAGCTCCTTTGGGTCTCCCATTTGATGCACATCTCCAGTTTGCCAGTTGAGTCATCTGACAGTCTGAGTGGTGCTTGCTTAGGAGTGCACTCCCACCCAATTTAATCTAATTTATTTTCATTATTTGCAAGCCTAGGGAAAAGATGAAAGCCTTGCTAAAATCAAACTGAAGGGTTTGTAAATAGGAGTTATGTTGATAGGTATGAGCTTGACTTGTTCTTGAGAAATTTCATTTGCACTTATCACCTGATTGTGTAGGAGCTACTAAAAATCTTGTGCTAGTATTTTCCTTGGAGCCTTCTGCTGTTAAAAAAAGACTTCTAAAATTTTTTTTCATGTCTTATAGAAAAACTTCTGTATCTCATTATGGTATGAAAAGTACATATTTGTCAGGTTAATCTTGAGGCTGTGAGAATTAATTGAAGAATCCTAATTGGACCCAGATGACTGGAAAAAAAAAATAATCTTAGTACTTATATGAGTGTGGTGTGTCATCTAAAAATTGTTTAATGCTTTCATATTTTCCTAACCAAAGAAACTTGCTGAGGATGCCTGGATGTGTTGTGTAGCTTAGGCTGGCTGTGGCCTCCTCAGTACTGGCAGATGACTGAGGTGTGGAGAAAGCTGCTTTGACCTGCAGCAGCAGGGACCAAGTGAGAAACAAAATTAGCCAGTTTTTGCTGAAAATGAGATTCAGGTAATTTGATAACTGATTTCTCAGCAGTTGATATGCTGACATGTTAGAGACCCTCCCTGTTTAGCACTGGTGTGTTGGCTTGGTGTAAAAGTCACTGTGTAACTGAAATCTGCATGGGGAAGAGTCACTCCTAGCCCTTGAGCAGGTGATGCTTGCTAGCAGAGCACTGCTGTTCAGGATGGCTTAGCTAGCACAGCATATCCTCCTGCACTTCAAACTGGAACTGCAGGAGAGCATTCCAGTGCAGTCTTGGGAGAGAGCTTTGCAGTACAAAGAGAGACTTTCCATTTTAGTGTCATTCTTATGATTGTTTTTTGTAACAAGTCACAATTTCAAGGCTGTTTTATTACAGGAGCATGGTGGGGGGAGCAAGTTGGATACTTAAGGCAAAGCAGTGGGTTGTCCTGTGTGGAAGAAAACTTGTATGTGCTGGGAATGTGCAAGTGAAAATGAGGAAGAGGAGGCACTAGGAGCTGCTAGTTCACTGAAAACGTGGAGATCAGTCCCGTGGTTAGAGAAGCCCAAGTGCTGGATGTAGGTCAGGCTGTACATCAATAGTGAAGAGCAGCTGCAGAACTCTCAGATGCAGGAATCTGTCTTCTTCTGGCCTGTTTGCTGAACATCTTCCACTGCAGAGACCAGAAGGAATCAGCTTTACTAAGAGATGCAGGAGGTGTCCGAGTTGAAGGGTTGCAGCATTTGGTGCTGGTGGTAACTGGTTTGCTGTGGGAGCTCTGTGACAGATGTGAGGCCATTGCTTGGGAGTGAAACTAAAAGGATCTATTTTATTAAGCTCCAGCAGTGAAAGGGGTAAGCTGTAATATCATCCCTGCAGTCTTGCAGCTAACACTGCTACCCTAGCATGAGTATGCCCAGTTCAGGAAATACTTGCTGGCATGACCTTAGTAATCCACCAGTGTCTCTTCAAAACAAAATCTTCCCTTTACCCCAGCTATCCAGGTGCTGAGCTTTGGAAGAAAACAGGCAAATTGAGCATATTCTTGATGCATACAGTTGAAGCAGCACATAGTTTTGGGTTTGTCTTTTGAATCAACGTGTGTATAAATATTAAATGAATGGATCTGATGAAGCTGCTTACATCTCTGGTTTGTAAGATGGAATAAATAAAAAAAAAAATCACAGCTTTGAACAGTAGTAAACACTTTCTGCATGCATTAGTGTGAGGTGTTTATTCTTTTGAGATTACAGACATCAAGGTGCATCTGCAACACATTCTGTGCTTCAAGAATGTTTTCTCTATTCACTGTCTTCACACCACAGCTCTTATTCAGAAGAAAACCGTGTGCTTTTTTTCCCCCCCTTTCTTTTCCCAATCACTTATTTGTTTAGGAATTGAGCTAACAAAGCTACCTCTGACATAAAAGGGTAGCAGTCATCCAGCAGAATCCTGGCTGAGGCATGGGTTGGCACCATGAGCCAGTCAGATGACACTCCTGATGGTCAGATGCCCTTTCTGATGCCACATGGCCTTGTTGAATGAGTGTTACATGTTTTAGGAATGAACCCACTACATTTCTAGAAAGATGGTCTTGGTGTCTGGCTATGTTAGTGTAGCAGTGGGCCTAGGAACTTAAGAAGTAGCCATCTCTCTTTCCAGACAAGACAACAATGTCAGTTTTGGTGATGGAAGCTGGCTCAGGATTTAGAATTTCAATTTCTCAGTGTAGTTTCTTGACAAATTCTGATTTAGAATATTTATCAGTTAATTTCAGCATCAAGGAAGCCTGAAGGCTGCTCTGTTAGCAACAGGGAGCCTGGAATTAGTGGGCTAACCTAGCTGATGAGTCTTAGTGGGGTGGATGAGGAATGGTTGGGATTCAGTTTAAGGTTCCATGTCTAAGGGAAGCCTGTAACTCCACTGCCATGAGGCATCCTTTGGTTGTAACCTCTCAACTTTCAGTGAGGAGGATGCTTGGCTTGGGCCACTTGTGTGCTTTCAGAAGGTAGTCCTTAGCCAGGCCAGTGCTGTGGTCATTGCAGGAGAGGCCACCCTCCAAAGGAAGCCTTAAGAGGATCCTGCCCTCCTTTAAGGCTTGCCAACTAAATGGAATCCAAAGAACTTCCAGGATCTCTCACCAGGTTTACTTTTGACTTTCTTGGCAAACTCAGCTGCCTCTGAGAGCTCGTAGACATGAGCTCATGAAAGCTCTAATTGCCAATTAAGCTTGATGCAAGGCAAAGCAATTACTTGCTAAACAAGTGGTGGATTAAGGAGCCATGGGTATGTGTTTTTCACTTGTTTCTCTGGCATACTGTATTTATTGTCCTTACTCTGATATCTCTTAAATAAATCTGTTTATATCCACAATACCTTCTAAATAAACTAGTGAGTCTTGAAGAAGACAGCCTGTCTTCGTGCTGCTGGGAGAGCCAGGCTGAGAAAAATCTTTTTCTAATTCTCAGGAAGTCCAAGAACACAACAGAAAAAAAATAAAAATCCCCATTTTCAGGTTCAGGATAGTAAAACTTGGTTTGGTTACACATCTGTTCCAGTTCAGTGTGAATGTACAGGGGTTTTATTCACTGTAAAGTACATTTTTAAGGCATAACTCTACTGACTTCAAAAAACAGCCTGCTGTCTGTTGTTACAAAGGTGAGTTAGCAGAAGGCAAATGCAGAAGAGCTGCCTGTGTCCTCCAACTGCAGAGCTGTAGCTCTGCTCTTTGTCTGAAGAGCAGCTGTGGAATCTGACTGCCCTTGGGTACAAGGGACCTAGTTCATTAAGCAGGTAGGATATAGTTTTGCTACCCATGGATTGTAGGATCAGCAGATCAGCTTTTTTACAGGGTTTTAAAAAAAATCTTTGTAGGTGTTAATGAGTTCTAAGACAGAGCCCAACCAGTGATCCTTTCCAAACCAGTGATTCTTTAAAAACCATTCAAGACACTGAATCTTTCCCCAGGTTCATATCCAAGAGCTGTTAGTAGAAATTCACTCAGGCTAGATAGGCAACCTAAAAAAGCTTTCATTAAGAGGCTCTACAGTAGGTGTTTTCAGAGCAGCCCTTTAACATGATGAAGTTGGAGGGTTGGCATTTTCTTCACCATGGACAGTGGCTCTCAAACCCCCAGACTAAAACTGGAGATTACATGTGAGTGAAACCTAGAAGATCAGGTCAGTCTGTTACAGCAGTGGCAGCTTAAAGGCATGTCCAGACAAGCTCAATCTGCCTTCATCCCTGACCTGATCCTTTAGTCTTTCCTAAGGAGCAGAGGAAAGAGCTGCTTGTTGTCATCTGTGAGTACAGCTTATGCTGGCTAGCACTCCACTTCCTAATGTTGAGGTGTTCTTGAAGTTCTGCTCTTTGTCCCCAGAGGACTCAAACATCTTCAACTTCCATGCCAAAAGACCTTCTTCCTGCCAGCTGCTGAGTTCCTAAACCTTTCCCTGACCTAAGAAGCATTTCATAATGGTGTTTGTTACCTGAGGGGAAGGATTTTCTTGTTTCTTTTCCCTTTTGATCTTGAAGCTTCCCAACAGACTTGAAACTCTTCATAGAGCCTTCCAAGGTGTCAAAGGCTGAAAAACAGATAAATTTAACACCTTTCACAGCTCCATTAGGGTATCCCATTGGCCATGTCCTACAGTACTGAGTGGAATGCCATGCAGAGCTTGATGGATGTCCTCTTTGCCCACAACAATTCTTCTTCTGTTAATCATCTTATCTTTGAAACTTGTTTGCATTGATAGGCCATTTTTTTTAATCCTGTGGCTGTCTTCCAAGGAGGTAAACAAACAAGTACTGGGATCTGCAGGATATTTGCCTATCTACTGTTCATGCAGCCTGACCTTTCCACTGTCAGGGAAGCAAATGGTTGGGTATCTGTCATCAAAACACTCTAACAGATCATCACTCTGGACAAGGAAGTGCACGCCTGGTATCATTACTGTTGTTTCTAACCATTTGGCATTTCTGCCTGGCATCCACATCCTTTTTGCCTGCAAGGGAACCTCTGTAGACTGTTCTGGTGGGATCTCTACCAGGATGTTGATGTCCTTATAAGCAGCAGTCAGCTGCTGGTTCTTTTTCCTTCTGAATTACTGTATACAGTGGTTTGGCTGCCCAGGAGTTGGACACTTTTGCAAATGGACAGAGCTGTTTCAAGTAGCCTTAGAGCCACTTCTTAGAGCTGGAAGGTTCCATGAACACTGACATTTTAAGAAATGCTAATAAGAATAGTTTTTCCCTAGTAAGAGAGCATTATTAGTGCTACTCAGTATTAGCCTTTCTGCTTCAAGCTGCTGTGGAAGCTCCTCTGTATTTATTTTGGATTATTGTTTTTCAGCCCAACCATCTGCAGAGAGTGAGAAGCTACAGGAACATTTTTGCTCACTCTTACTTTCCCTGGCTAAGTTAATTTTTTTTCTGGAGCCCACTGCACCATATGATTGACAGCCTGAAGTAGCTGCCTGCATTTGCAGCATCCTGGTGTCACCCTGCAGTCAGATCCTGTGAGGCTCAGCCCTCTCTCTTAAGGAGGATAGAATATTTGGGCATTAGAATAAATCTGCTGCCTCATGCTTATTTTGATGAGCATTAACATTAGGAAGCATTCACTTAGGCATACTCCCATTGCCCAAGGAATTGGATAGCTGTGTATGCAGGTGTAAAAAGCTCTCTGAGGAGCTATTAAACTTGCTGACTGGAATGAGAGAGAGGCAAGCTCTTGGGTAGCTCAGTTATGATGTATATTATGGCCATCTTGAACACACAGCTACAAATGGAAGGCTTTCCAGTGTTACTCAGTCTTACCATGCTAAGATTTCTAATCTAATGCAGTTTTGCTCCTGTCAAGAGACTCTGTCCCCTAGTGGAATTTAAACCTAGGTAATACACATGTTTGATGGGCTGGGGTTGTTCCTTTGTTACCACCTTTGCTATCATGGGCCTTCCAGTGGGATATCTTCACTCCTGATAGCTGCACAACTCTTAGAGCTCCATTTTATTTCACCTCTCAGCATGCTGCTGCCATTACAAGTCCTTCAGTGCCTGTTCATCTAGGGATTCATGGGACTCTCTTCCAGGTAGATGGAGTTTTTGTGAGGAGTGCTGTTTGCAGACAATTGCTTGAAGGAGAGAGACAAGTCACTGTTGTTGCTGTCCTTCTGTAACTACGTGTTCATTTACAACCTGCCCTTTTCCCCTCTTTGTCCAAGTCCCTGAAAGATGTCTAGAGAATTGGAAAAACTTTAAAAAGAGTCTTCATCCCCAATTCTGTGGCCACAAACAGGGAGAATTTGTACCTCCCCCTCTAAATACTACTCAAGCAAATTATTGCAGCTAATGGTGCTTGTACAGAAGTGCACTCACTGTGAATAAACACAAAGTGTGTATTGAATAGTGGTTCCAGGCAGGTAGTCTTTCCAAGGTTCTTTGGGTGAAGTTACATGGAATAATTTGGTGCTTTGTCCACTGGCATGCTGTACACTCACTGCCTGGTGTTTGTGGAAGGTGATTTTCCAGCTGTTTGGCTGCTGCAGCTCATTTCTGCTGTTCTTTGCGG
>NW_008589187.1:23942-61129 GCF_000691845.1 Merops nubicus
TCAGTCACCCACAGTGGGACCCTTGCTTTGTTCCAGCTCTATTCTCTGTATTGTACTGGGGGTTGGACTGGCTGACCTTTAATGGTCCCCTGGAACCCAAGCTGTTCTGTGATTCACAGCTGCATTCCAGCCTCTGCCATCCTGGCATTTTTGGGTGTTTGAGAGAGGATCTCCAGATACATCTTCATCTTTTTCTGGGTTAACTGGATAGCCCCAGCCTTTGTTACTCTCCAGTGAAGGCACAACCCTGCCAAACACTGGTGGCTCAGAGTGATGCCATTGGAGCTGCTGAAGAGGCACACCCATCTACAGAAGGACACACCTTCAGCACCACAGTTCCTGCAGGGAGACTTGGTGTTTTGCATCCAAAAACTTCTAGATCTTTCAAGCTGGAAAATGCATGATGTGGTTTCACCTGTTTCTGGTTAGTGTCTTTTGGGGAGGAAAAATACTGAGCATGGAAGTGATGTGGAATCTGCTAATACAGTGGTGTGAAACACCTAAATGGGAGAATCTACTGTCTGAGCTCTTAAAAACCTTTGTCTTTTTCTACTGACAGAAGAAACCTGTAAATAACAAATTTACATTTGATAATGTGACATTTCCTAAGTAGAATTTTCCTTTCAGTAAGTTCAATAAAGGGTTTGTTTGCTAAATTCTTGACTATTCTAGGTACTTAATAACTTTTTGAATCAAAGGATCTGCGAGAGGCTTGCACCTAAAAGGCTTTTTTTACAGAAATTTAGAAGTAAAGATCACCTGTCTTTATTGCAGGCTGCTGACTTCTGCACTGAAGGATTATTTAGTTCTCGTGCTTGTTTATTGTTCTAGTGTTCTCTTATCTGAAAAAGATATATTGCTTGGGAGCCTTTCAAACTGAGGCTGGAATAGTTGTTTGAAATTATTTTTTTAATGTCTTAAAAAGGCAAGTCTCAGAAATTTTTGACCTGATGTTACTGTTTTTTTCTAATTAAATATATATTTCTATAATTAAATATCAAGGACTCTTTCAAAACATGATTCTGTTTAGAGGCTTTTTTGTATATAGTACAATCTCTATACTCAGTACTGGTCAGTTATCAGATAATTGGAGACTGAAAAGACTGCCTCTTTTTGGTAGTATAATAGATTTGGTTTAGGTGTTAGAACTTTTTCTCACACCTTTCCTATGTCTTCCCTCACTAGAGATTGAAATCTTAGTACGCTTATCAAAAAAACCCCAAAACCAAACCACAGAACAGTGTTCAGGTGTACAAGCTGCATCATGATCTTCCATTGCCTTTTCTAGATCTGATTGTACATCTAGACATACTGAATAAAAGATAGAGTCTAAAATTTAGAAAAGATGGCTTCATACTTTTAATACTTCTTAAATTAGTAGAAAATTGCATTTGGATGCAATTGATGGTTTGATTCTTTTCAAATCAGGGCTTTAGGTGTTTAAATACTTTAATTAAGCAAGGTAGAAATGTTGAATGGGTACTTTACCACTGAAAAGGTAATTTAATTTTTATTTTTTTAGTAATTCCTTAAAGGAGCTAAGACTGGAGGGTGCTTTAACTCAGAAGTCAGGCTAATAGTGTGAGTGGGAAATACTACAAGTACAGGGACATGCTGCTTCACACACAAGATTAAAATACATGTAGCCAGGGAACTCTGGGAGTAGGTTTAGCTATGTGTACTATAAATGCTAGAAAATCAATCCCCTCACTGTAAGTTTGAAGTCATTCAGACATTACTGATTATCATAATTCTGTGATTAGCAAGCTGCTAGAATCTTACAGCTGAAATACTGCGAATTTTGTAGTTAAAAATGCCTTCTAAAAAAAGCAATCTTATCTAAACTTTTATTTTGAAAGGGGCCATTACATCACACCCTGTACTAATAAGCATTAAATGTCTTTATTTTGTCATCATTCCTTTACAGAACAAAAGAGATGAACATCTTTTGAAAAAAAGAAATGTTCCCCAAGAAGAAAGTTTAGAAGATTCTGATGTTGATGCTGACTTCAAAGCAGTAAGTTCCTTGATTCTGGGGTTATTTTTTCAAACTTTAGTGGTGTCTCCAAACAATGTATTCTGTTTTTACATTAACATTGGAAGTCTTGCAGTTACTTGAAAGCAAAATTAATAACTGATGTGCTGTTAAAATTAAGTGTATTAAATGTTTAAAAAGAATGTCATTTAAGCAACAAAAACAATAAAACTTTTCTTTTTCTTTTCAAGCAAAATGTAACACTAGAAGCTATACTGCAGGTATGTTACATTTAATTTTTTTTTTTATTATAAGTGCATGTTCTGTGCATTTCTAGGTTTTACTGGGGTTTTTTTTGTTTGTTTTTCAGAATGCCACAAGTGACAACCCAGTGATCCAACTGAGTGCTGTCCAAGCTGCAAGGTAAAAATAAATACAGGCACAGAAAGAGATTTTCTACACATTTTCCATGATGAAAGTTACTTATTTTTCTTTTATATTTAATTTCACAGAAAACTCCTATCCAGTGACAGAAATCCACCTATTGATGACTTAATAAAATCAGGAATTTTACCAATTCTGGTTAAATGCCTAGAAAGGGATGATAAGTAAGTATACTTTAAAATTGTTCACCTTGACTGAAAATCTGCATCCAAAAAGCCATCTCATTATTTCAAATGAAACTGAAGATTCATGGCACATAGAATCTGGCAGAGTGGGTCACACTCCATGATGATGAACCATGAATTCTCCAGGAGGATTTTTTTCTGCCACTGAAATGTCATTTTGTTTTTTAAAGCTTGCATGAGTATATCTAGCTAATGGAGAAAGACTTACCCAATTTCTCATTGATTTTGAGTTTTTCAGACTTTTTTTTTAACTGTTTTAAGAAACCTGTCTCAGACTTACTGTGTATATATGTGTGAAGGCAGATAATTGTTTCTGAACATGGCTTCTCTTTGCTTGAATATACTTGTCACCTTCTTCATTAAGGTTATTAGCTTAAGCTTGTAGCTTCTTTTGTTCTCACTGCAAGGTGGGTTTCCTCAGGGGATGGTACTACACTGTGGGCATGCTCTCTTATCATTCTTTACTGGAAAACAAGAGCATCAATAAAGGAAGTAGAGAACACTGAGCATGTAGTTGCAAGACTTTAAATTCATGTAAGAAAAATGCCACAGTCCTAGAAACTTCAAAAATGCAAATTGGCATTTTGACTGTAATTTGGTGGTTGCAAAAACATAAAAAGGCTTCTTTAAATATCTGATGAACTCAGCATTTTTTAATGGTCATTTTAATTCTGATTGCAATATACTATTTAGTAGAAGTGAACTCTGCAAAGTCTGTATAACATGTTATTAAAGCTGTTGTTCATGTTATAACTGAAAGCTTATCACAAGAGGAGGAAGAGAAGTACCTACCTGGAACTAGAATTTTAATACATTTGATCCTAGAACATAAAAGTTTCTAGATAGCTGCTGACAGGTGCTACTTGTTTTTACAAATCCTTATTGATGCATCTTGGGCCCTCCTGTCTACTTCTTTTCTAATCCCATCCCCAGTAAAGGAAACAGGTACTATACCTGTATACAAAATGGAATTTATAAAGACCCCCAAAAGCATGGAAATAAAAAAGTCAACTAACAATAAACTCTGCTCCTCCCAGAGCCAGTCACTTTACTGTTACACTAGCCACCATAAACTGCAGACTCTTGTAGCTTCTAGAATTCATAACCTTTACCATTTGCTTGATTAAGTTTCCATGCAAACTCTTTTACTGAACTGCTGTTGGCATAGGTGAGAGTTGACAGACATCTTGGGAGAGATGTTCTCCCAGCTTTCATAACATTTGTAACTAATTTTGTCTGCATTTAATAAGTCAGTTTTAATACTGGTCTGATGCTCTCTCTTGATCCTGATGCTCGATCTTTCCCCCTGTCTATGATGGAGCAGAAAAATGTCTTTATCCCAGCGTACCCCTTACACTTACTCTGGGATGTGATGTGAGAAGGGCCAAGTTTTTGTTAGTTACTGTCAGACACATTTAATTTATTGAGAACTGCTAATGGCAGTAAGACAGTCACACTTCTTCACTAAATAGGAATGGTTTTTGGATCAGTTGTATGTGAAGAAGTCTCTGTTACCAATTAAAGAAGCATGATTTTTATGAAGAAGGGTTCTAGAAATCTTTCATAGGGGACATTATTAGGTGACTAGACTAGTGCTCAGCTTCACTGGTTGGTGAGTGCTTCAGCAAGTATTACTGCTTCTATTTTTTTTGCTCCTAATATGAAGTCAGTGTGATGGATGGTTTTCAGAAGGTCACAGCATGTAAAATGTTGATTTTTTTTCTTATAGCTTTTCTTCTGCACGTCCAGGCTTATGAGTTTTTTTTAAAAAAACCTTCTAGTCCAGTGGCACTGCTTAGATGTTGAGTGTAAATGTAGTGTCTCAGAGTGGATACAGCTTAGTGAAATGAACCATACAATAATCTGCAGTTTGTTTCAACTTATTGCTATGAAATTGTTTCATTACAGCCCTTCGTTACAGTTTGAAGCTGCGTGGGCATTGACTAACATAGCATCAGGCACTTCTGCACAGACTCAGGCTGTTGTACAGTCCAGTGAGTATTACAGTTTGGGGTTTGGGCAGTGGTGGATGTTGTGGGTAAAAGGGAGAAAGGGATATTGGGATAACAAATGCCATTTGTTATGTAAACCATTAAAATAATCAACGCTGTCTGTCCTCCTCCTCAGAAAAATTCTGCATTTGCTTTCAAACATTAATCTATCTAAACTAGTGATTCATGTTAAGGGACCAAGACCTGATTTTCACATAAAGAAGATAGAGGATGACAGGTGATATAATGAGTATGGCAAAAAAGTTATTCCTTTCCAATTCTTGGGTTGATCTCTGAAATCATGCACTGTTGATTCCCCTATGGCTAAAAGTTGTTAGGAAGCAATTCTTTCTACCCCAAAGGTGTGTTCATAAATCTTACTAAAGTTGTTAAATACATATAGATATGTCAGGTTGCCTGTTTAAATACAGAATTAAGAAAATTACCATCCTTTCCCTGACCATATGATTAGTATCTGTGTTTGTTGTGCTGCCTTCATTTCTTATTTAACCAGCCACTGAGACTTCCATTATGAAGAGATAGGAAGTAAACTCTAAAAGTTAATTGAAGATAAATTATTCAAATGTTTCAGAATTTACATATAGCTTTTCTGTATCAGCATGCTTATCTTAAAACCTTTATGCTAAATACAACATTTTGTCATTAAAACAAAGAGACTGCAGGTAAAGAAATATATAATAAATTGTCTTGGCTTATTTGTATTCAGTGTTTTTATACAGAGAAACGATGACTTAAAAAAAACTCTAAGTGTATGAACCTGCCTTTCAAATCAAAATGCTGTTTTGTATGATTTAACAGCTCATAAAATATCTCACTAATTGTTAGATTCTGTACAGTTAAGGTATTGGAGCAATAGGATAAGAATGCTTATCAAAATGAGCCTTGGATAAAAATCCAAGCCTTTTAAAAAAAAAAAAACAAATTAACAATGTCTTTAATTTGTTTAAAAAAAATTCTGATGTGATTTGGGCACCTCTGTTTCTAGATTGCTTTTCTGATTCTAAATATCTGCAAATCTCTTCCCAAGTTTTTTCATCCTTCCCAACTTGCTCATTGGTTAGTCATTGTTTCCTTCCTTTTTTGAGTCCTACAATGTTATCGGATTTGAATGAATGATTCTGATGAAAAGGCTTTTTATAGTATTAACCTTGCAGAAAACAGTCTGGAAGAAATCCTAAAGTAATAATTAAAATTAGAATTAAAATGCACACAGCACAACCAAAAAGCCTTGCTGTTACCTGAACAATTACTAGAAGTTCAGGCTGGGCTGTATGTCTTCCAAAATCTCGTCAGCTGATACTTGAAAAGAAGAAAATCTAATAAAATTAATTCAAAGGAGCAAAAAGCTTTTCCCCAAGCTTTACTCTGAAAAGAAAACAGAAGAAAGTCTAAAAGTCTTGCTGCTTTGGCTGGGAGATGAGTAAGGGCAAAGAGCCTCCCAACTCCCTTTAGATAAGGGGTGGCTTGAGGAAACAAAGATAGACCCTTGCAGAAGAAGGCAGCCTCCTGCAATCAAGAGGGACAGATGGCAGTTGGAAAGCCCAGCAAAAGAGGAGAAGTACTATATACACAGAATAGATCTTGGCAGGAGCCAGTTTGGAGCAGAAGTAATTCATTTTTTGAGAGGAGTAGATCAGATAACCTGCAGCTCGTGCTTTCTCAGGCTGTCCTGCTGCCTGAGTGCTGATAGGAAATCATTTCTTTCCTGCTTTTGAAAGCATACCAGGGTTGAAATCTAATATGAACTACACACTTGACCCTTCTCTCTGAAATATGTTGAATACACACACAACTGGAGTATAATCTCAGGAATCACTGAGAAGGAAGCCAGAATATTCCACTTGAGGTAACAGAGGTAGGAGGATTGTTAAAAGAACAGAGAGAGAGTGTTCTTAAGCAGTGGTGTGTTCTTGTCCCTTCTAACCTGTCAGTTAGAGGCAATTCCTGAATTACTCAGCTAGGGCAGGAAAGGAGTTTTAGGTTGTCTTTATTCTTTGTAGCTCTGTATTTTTCAGGAAAATACATCAGGGGGCATCACATTATGCTATCAACAGAATATTGGTTCACAGTTGCTCACAAATTGTGTGGCTTTTTTTTTTTTTTTAAATTTCTGAAGCTATTTCTACAAGAAAAAAATCTTTTTTCCTTCAGCAATGTATACATTGATGTATTTTATGTTCATTTTACTGGTCATGTTCAAAATTGCTTCAAGAATTACTATCTTTCAAACAGTATGGGTTGTCTGAAGGGAAGCAGTGCACAGGAATTGTGGAGGGATGGTTTTCTTAGCTCTGCTAGATGTATTTAATTCAGCAGAGGCTGATCTCTAAAATCAGTACCACTTCCTTAGTCTGGTATGTTCCCTGTGTTACATAAGAGCAAACTGAAACGTGCCTTAGGACTGGCAGATGGATGTAAATCTTCACTGCATATGGAAGCTAACTATAGCCACCTCTTGGGAGGAGGCTCTTCTCCTCCAGTGGAGATTTGAAGCACGTTTGCAGGAGCATTGTCATCCTGCTAGGTATGTATCAGGATCTTGGGTAACTGGACAATCTGAATTACCAGGAAAACTGGCACCTACGTAGCTGAGGCTCTTGCATATCATTCTGAGAAATATGGGGAAGTGTTTAAATTTGGGGAGCATTGTTGTTTAATAGTTGCTTGTCTTTTTTCCCCCCTCTCTAGATATTTATGGAAATATTTAACTGAGTTTTCATAAGCTTTTCATAATAAAAACATGTGTAAGGGGTAACTGCAAAATCTGAATTACCAGGACCTGAAAACTGGCACCTACATAGCTGAGGCTCTTGCATATCATTCTGAGAAATATGGGGAAGTGTTTAAATTTGGGGAGCATTGTTGTTTAATAGTTGCTTGTCTTTTTTCCCCCCTCTCTAGATATTTATGGAAATATTTAACTGAGTTTTCATAAGCTTTTCATAATAAAAACATGTGTAAGGCATGGAAGGGGAAGTGTTTTGTATTAATCAGTGAACTGTGCCCACACCATGTTGCATTAAAAGCAATTCCACCTTTGTGCTCTGCAGATGCAGTACCCCTCTTCCTGAGGCTGCTTCACTCACCACACCAGAACGTTTGCGAGCAAGCTGTCTGGGCTCTTGGAAATATTATAGGTAACTCCTCTTGTTAGAATGCTTTGAATTCAGGGAGAGTTTCATTTTAGAATCTGACTTTTTGGACATTGGCATTATCATATAAGACTATGTTTCCTCTGAGTTCTGTGGCTTAATACAATTTCTCATGTGGCCAGAATTACATAGGCACACCCTATTTTTTTTCTAAAGAATAGTATCTCTTGCTACACAAAATATTAAAAGGATAAATTTTGTATCTTGTAAAATATACATACATATCTGTACGTATGTATATTTAATTGAACCTGACCTTTTAGCAGTAGACTAGTGGTGAGGAAACATAGAATTTCAGTATCCCAACATGTCATTGCATACATTTCAAGATTTTCCATTTTTAATGTAATTTCTTTTGCAACAATTTTCATTTCTGTAGGTGATGGTCCTCAGTGTAGAGATTATGTCATATCACTGGGAGTTGTCAAACCTCTTCTGTCCTTCATCAATCCCTCCATTCCCATCACCTTCCTTCGGAACGTCACATGGGTCATTGTAAATCTCTGCAGGAATAAGGACCCCCCACCGCCTATGGAGACAGTTCAGGAGGTAAATAAAGAACTACAAGACAGATCATTTATTTATGCTCTGGGCTAGATGCCAAATGTTTTACCTTGTCATGAATTTATGCATGTTTTTTGCCACTGTCTTTTTGCCACATACCGGTTATGAAATAAGTAATTTGAGCAATTTGATGCTTGTTACTAAAGCTGTAATAAAGATAACATTGGAAACTGAGTAAGACTAAAGACTGATGAGCCATGTGTTAAGATGGACACAACAAAAAAGTAACACACTAGAAAGTGTGAGCACACTCAGCATTTCATATTTTTAATTTAAAGAAAAAATGGGCTACAAAGGCAGTTCTGTGTATGGAAGTATTAAAAAGTCATTATTTCCACTAAGAGAGGGTGTCAGTGAACTCATCCTCACTTGAGAAAAGAAGCATCTGAAAATTCCTTTTAAACCAGTGGACATGGCCAGTGTTGAGGTTCTAGAGCAGGCACATCTAGTAAAGTGATGCTGCTTGACTAGAACTAGGGCTGTACATAAAGCTCCTCATTTTATGGTGAATTCCAAAGTGCAGCTTTTGAGAGTGTGTGGAGTATAATATTGGTACTGAGTAAACTCCAACCAAATTTCAAAAGTGATGCACAGAATGGGGAAACTTTTACAAGTAATACTTCACCAAATAAACCCCCCTGTGTTGAACACTCCTATCATGGCTCTGTTTTATATTTTCTTGGTACATGAATACAAAAATAAAGCTCAAGAGAGCTTTGTATGTTGATATTAGGCTAATGATTTCTGTTATAATTAATGGTGAGAAAGCTTTCAGAATAGCAGGGGGATGTCTTATCTCTGTTGTTTGCTTGTCATCCCTCAAAAAATACTCTTTGAAAGATAGTAGTCTTGTAGCTTTTCAAATTTTAAATAAAATAGGTTTATATTTCATACATACTTTGAGGGAGTGACCAGCTGCTGGGAAATGTGTGACTACAATATGCTAATGCAGTCTCAAGCTTTGCAGCTTTGTTTCTGCAGTACTTGGATTCATGATTGTACAGCCAATTTTATTCTACTGTAATGACCAATGAACTTTTTTTCAGATTTTGCCAGCATTGTGTGTTCTCATTTACCACACAGATATAAACGTGAGTAACTTCTAAAGTTTTAGATATTCAGTTTTTGTTTCCTCTAAGGAGAATATGCTGTAAGATTGTGTTTAGGTGGCCAAGTTGGTTTTGTGTGTTAATTTATGTATAATCATGTAGTAAATGCATAATTAAATATAAAGACTAATATAATTGTAGTCATTCAGAGCATGAAAAAAAGTTAAAATAGAATTTCTGAAATATCATTTCTAGATGTTTTTTTCCCTTTACATTAGAAACTACATTTAAAAAAGTAATCTGTATTGTGAAACTAAGCACTAGAAATTGGAAGTGCCAGCTTTATCATCACCTTCACTTTAATTCTGCCCCAATTTATAATTTTGCATAGATGATATGTAACACATTTGTAGGAAAAAACCACAATTTTTGTGTAAATCAAATATTGTGACTGAATGGGTAAATCTGACTTCAGTAACCTCTTGGGTGCCTGACAGTTCAACCTGTTTAACTAAAAAAATCACATTAAAAAATATACTTAAATAAACACCAGTAAACTACTGTTTTATGGCACCTTTGACAATTTTTCTTCAGGTTTTTAATACTAAACCTTAACAACTTCCCACATTATTAACCCTCTGGTTTACATACACTTATATTTCTAAGTCAAGTCCTATAGGGACTTATCTCCTGAAGTTGTGTTGGTACTTTAGGACAAAGATTTCTGTAACTAAGGGATACTGAGCTGCTCCTTTCCTCCTCCTCTCAGGACACTCTGATGTTTTTTGACTGTTGCTCCCTATAGTGATTCTTCAATTTAGGGAAGCAGGAATTGAATCCTTGTGGTGGGTCTGGGGGTAGAGCATAAGATGGATGAAACGTGTCTTTTGTTACTTCCACATTGTGGTAGTGGTGTTTTTAGGTTGCTCTTTTAATGGCAAAGTAGGCTTGGCTCCACAAAATATTTGCAAACAATCTAATCTGGGATTTTGCCAGGGTTTTCCCAGTGTAATTTGAGTGGGAGACAACACATAGTGACTTTCCAATTTGTAATTTGGACAAACCTGGGTGGAAATTCAGAGCATAACCAAACATACTTCTAACCTCTAGGCTTTTTGTCCCTTCTAAATGTGAAAACTTTTACAAGCAATGGTTGTATGAGAGCTTCTTGAAGTAGCTATGGGACTATGTGATGCCAGGTTTTGACTGATCTCAATTAGGGTGCCCATCTTTGTGATCCTGAGAGTCAGGTGCTAGTTTGGAGGTCCCAGTCTGGTCCCAGCCTCTCTGTACTGGAGCAGCAAACCTATCTTTGGAGATGAGTCAGTGATGCAGGTAGGTCAGCTTAACAGTCCTGTGAGCACTTCTGGTGGCTGCTGCTCTTCTCACCAACAGGGCTGTGGGGCAGTAAACTGGTGAGGCACCAGCTCTCACTGCTTCTGCTGTGATACTGGCTCCACTGCAGCACGTTCTGCTGTCCCTGTGGCACTGGCAGGCGAGGGCAGCAGCAGGCTGTGTCAGGAAGGCATGAGGTCTGTGCTCCCTGGAGCTGGGTGTGGAAGCAGCCTGTGGGTCAGGACTTTTAAGGTCCTTCCTGTGTTTCAGTACTGTAGTGTTTAGATGTCTTAATGGACAGGAAGTTTATTTAGCTGTCTTGTTGGAGAAGTTAACCGTGAGACAGCAATGTGGCCTGGTGGCCAAGAAAGCCAATAGTATCCTGACATGCATTAAGGAGAGTGGGACCAGCAGGTTGAGGGGGGTTCTCCTCCCCCTTTACTCTGCCCTGGTGAGGCCACATTTGGAGTGCTGTGTCCAGTGCTGGGCTCCCCAGTTCAAGGGAGACAGGGAACTCCTGGGAAGAGTCCAACGGAGGGCTACCAAGATGATTAAGGAACTGGGACATCTCTCTTATGAGGAAATGCTGAGAGACCTGGGCCTGATCAGCCTGGAGAAGAGAAGGCTGAGAGCTGATCTTATAAATGTTGCTAATTATCTGAAAGGTGGCTGTCAAGAGCATGAGGCCAGTCTCTTTGCAGTGGTGCACAGTGATAGGACAATGGGCAAATGGGTGCAAACTGGAGCACAGGAAGTTTTGCCTCAACATCAGGAAAAACTTCTTTGCTGTGAGGGTGATGGAGCCCTGGAACAGGCTGCCCAGGGAGGCTGTGGAGTCTCCTTGTCTGGGGACTTTCAAAACTGTCCTGGGTGTGTTCCTGTGCAACCTGCCTTAGGTGAACCTGCTTTGGCAGGGGGCTTGGACTACATGATCTCCAGAGGTCCCTTCCAACCCCTGTCATTCTGGAATAGCTGGAAATTTTAGATGAGTTTTAGAAGTTGGGTACATCTAGGTACTTCAAAAGATGATGTCCTCAGGGGGGTCCAGATTTCTCTTCCTGCAGTTCCTAACATCATCTCTAAGTCATGTGATATCCCTCTTTCTGCTGGCTGTTTCTGCTTCAGATACTACCTTTCAATGACTGTGACTTTTGTACCTTTCTGTTTTTCTGAGTGCTGTCAAGTGATCCTTATGGAGTCATCAGTGACTTAGTCTTTTGTTTCTTCAAGCTATCAGGATTGCCCTGCATGATAGTCATTTCTCTGTGGGATTTTGCTTTGCTTCAACAGTTGCCACCTTCCAAAATAGAATACTTCCAGAATAGTGTGCAGTTTCTCTTCAGGACTGCACTGTGGATCAGAAACACTGTGTAAATAGATGGATTAGAGACTAAGGGAATTTATGTATTCTGTAATTAAAAGGCAGCAGAGCTAACAAATTCTAGCAGTGCTAGGAAGCTGGGTTGGCATTTCCTTCAGAAAGTTGCTAGCACAACTACTGATCTGAGCCAGCTGTTTATCTTTGAAATGTAAATCAAGCCTAACAGTTTACCTTTGTGGGATGATGGATGCTGTCATTTTGTACAGCAAAACGTGGTGTTTAATTAAACAGTTGAGAGAGGGCATCTAGAAATTGTTATTATGGAACAAATGGCTGCAGTTTTCATAGTTGTACATAATCTAATATTTTACTGATTGGGTCTCAACATAATAGTGTTTGAGTTTTTCCTGTAACTGAATTGCATGCTCTTTTTCTTTTTTGCCCCTCAGACATGTGGAATGTTGATCACTAAGTCTCCATTATATGGATTTTACTGTTCAATGTGTAAACCCTGTTCTTTCCAACTTGTAGATTCTCGTGGACACTGTTTGGGCTTTGTCCTACTTAACAGACGGTGGAAACGAACAGATACAAATGGTGATTGATTCAGGAGTTGTACCTTTTCTCGTTCCACTTCTGAGTCATCAGGAGGTTAAAGTTCAAGTAAGTCTGTTTCAGTTGCTGTTGGACAGTTATTTGTAAGCTATTTTCAAGAAAATGTGCCTTAGAGTAGTTATTAGTGGAGTATAGAGATGAGCATTTATAGCTACACATGTTGCAGGAAAAACTGCACAGAAAATGTCACCTATACTGGGGGAAAAAATGATAAAAATGAAAGAAAACTCAAGCCAGTTCTAATACAGTTTTAAGTGACAGGTTAAACATTAACTTCTCTGGTGTGATTACCAGGATTGCCTTCTTTTTGTAGTCCTGAAGTGTTTAATGACAGCAGATTTTACATTTTCCAGAATTGAGGTTACACATGCTCTTTTGTGTTGCTGCATAATTGGCTGTGCAATATTCTGCCTGAATAGCTGATGGAAATCAGATCATATTTTGCTACCTTTTAAATGTGAAAATATTTGCAGATCCAAATCCTTTTAGTAAAGTAAATTGATTAAGCTCAAAGACAAAGGGAAACTAGAAGTTAATGTGTGCTTGGGTTTTATAAACCAGCCAGTTTAACTGGGAGATTTTTAACCTATCTGTGCATTTGTTGTGTTTCAGTTGGTACTTTGGATGAGGCTTGGCTGTCTTTAAATTTGTCAGACCAATTCACTTGATGAAAAGGAGTCTCTCTAGTATTCTGTCACTTGTTAAGAATCTGCTAACCAATAGATAAAGAATTTTCCATTTCAGTCTGTTTCTGAAAGTCAGCTGAGAGGCAATAAAAAAAGCAGTAATTTTTTTTTTAATGCTGGAGTAAAGAGCTGAATGGAGAAATTAGGCAACCTTGGCAGACACAGTCAGAGTCTAGAAACAGTTAGTGTAATTGTAACTCAGATCAGATACAGGAGGAATTAGCTCTTCTATTGTTTTAATATTTTAATTTCTGATCTTTACACATTTGACTGGAGCTGCAGTGCATCTATTCAGTAAAAGGCTGCACTGTGTGTTTGTGTTTTGATGAAACAGTACCCATTTTTAGGATGTAGCTCAGAGGATGAAGTGCTGATTGTATTTTGCAAAGTATTTTTATAAAGAGACGTCTTTAAAAGTTCTTTATTTTAGCTTAAGTAACAGCAATGTCTTTAACAAGTGATTCTGTTTCTTTCCTTCCCACTTTGGATGTTCAGACAGCAGCACTGAGAGCAGTAGGCAACATAGTAACTGGTACTGATGAACAGACACAAGTTGTTCTCAATTGTGATGTTTTGTCTTATTTCCCAAATCTCCTGACGCATCCAAAAGAGAAGATAAACAAGGTAGGATTTGTTTCTTCCTAACTTAATCTTTTTGTGCAAGAAATAAACCAGTAGTCTGTAGAATGTTACAGAAGAATTTTCTACAGCTGTTATTTCTGGCATGTGAATAATTATGTATAAAGACCCAGCCTTGGAGGCTAGTGCTTAATTAGGGCTAAAGCCAGTCATAGTGAGGGCAGTGATGCCTGGTTCTTTCTGAGAGGACTGATGGGTTTTGCTTTGGCATGTGGTACCTGTTTTCATTTGCAAAGTGTAACTGGCTCATTTGCATTATAGTTTTTCATATCTTCAGGGCGTGCATTTTGGTTGAGTTCAGTGAGCTGAATAACTCTTGTGCATTTTTTTGCCCTCCACCTCTTCCTAGTGGAGCTTGTTCTCTATTCTGTCCTCACCTTCAAAGAAGTAGGAAGTACCACTGTCCTTCACTGAAAACCATTTCCTCTGTCCTTTTGGCAGAGGGAACTTTTTGCTGCTGCAAGGACTGGATGGAATGGGTGGAGTTGAGTGAAAGAAATCAGTGCTTGCTTTTCCAGAGCCATATTTCACATGATTTGCTTATCTGGGTTTTTTTTTTAATCATTGTGCCATCTTCCACTGCAAAGGTGGGGCTGGGTAGGCAGGAGGCATTTTTGTTTAGCTTGTGTGATTTCCTCACTTCATGGGCCATCAAGAGGAGGTCTGTTTGTGAGGAATCTCTATTTCTTCAGGCCCTGTCAGCTGTCAAGAGCTCTGAAGAAGTTATCTTGGACAGTTCAAATTGCTCTGATTGTTTCTGCCTGTCCTTCTGGCTCTTTCAAAAGAGTGTAGAGCTCTTTTTGAATGCCAGGAAAGGAATGGGTTTTATATAAAGGGAGTCTAGAAATGCTTTTGAGTTTTAAGTGTATATTGTGAGGGGCAAATAAAAACAAGATACACATTCCCTAAAAAATGGAAACCATTATGGTTTTTTTTCCTGTAGTACTTGATAATTGGCTGCTCACCACATCTGGTTGTCTTTTACTTAGTAGTGGAGCCTTTTTAAGATGTTCTGGATTGACTTGACAGGTCTTTGTAACCAGGAACTTGTAACCACCAGTGGTAGAGAGGTATTATATATGTTGATGAACTGCCTGAAGGAGATAACTGCTGAGTGAAGTCTCAGGACTGAGAGTCCTGTCTGATACTTCAGTGAGCTTTGTGAGCTCCACTTCATGTTTTGGGAAGAAAATGAGAGCTGGAGTTGGTCTTTCTTGTATCAGCACAGAAAGCTACTACTGAGCTGTCAGTAGTAGGATTACAGGATAAGTCCATGTTGTTTTTGTTAGTTTGGCTGTTTTTCTTCTGCTGACTAGTTTTTAAAAGTGATTTGCTTTTTGTTTTGTCCAATTGTAGGAAGCAGTTTGGTTCCTTTCCAATATCACAGCAGGAAACCAGCAACAAGTTCAGGCTGTAATAGATGCTGGGCTAATCCCTATGATCATACACCAGCTGGCTAAGGTCAGTCAAACTATCAGCTATGCAAGTTGTCATCCTCTTTTTATAAATCTGACATGAGGAGCCTGTGATTTTTCATAATCAGCTTGACAGATGTTTCCGTGCTGATTTTAATGAGCTATTAATTTTCTTTTTCAGGGAGACTTTGGAACACAAAAGGAAGCTGCTTGGGCAATTAGCAATTTGACAATAAGTGGGAGGAAAGATCAGGTATGTGTAGTGGGCTTTCAGGTCATCACTAAAACACTGCATGGGCAGCTGTCTGGAAGAAGTACAATGTTGAAAGCACTTCTGAAAAATTATATTTATGTATTTAGGTGGAATACCTTGTACAACAAAATGTCATCCCACCATTCTGCAATCTGCTCTCAGCAAAGGATTCTCAAGTGGTACAGGTGGTCCTAGATGGTCTGAAAAACATCCTGATAATGGCTGGTGATGAGGCTAGCACAATAGCAGAAATTATAGAGGAGTGTGGAGGTAAGTGCTTCCTAGGCTTTAAATTAATTTGGATGATATTGTATCTTCCCCTTGCTGCTGTTGATACTTCCTACAGCATTTTTCACCATGATCTATTTGAATAAGCTATTGAGGCTTCTGTAATGAGAGGAATGACTTTTGTTTTCTATGTAGGTCAGTTTAGAGATGGTCATATTGGGGGAATTATTGAAGGAGGTTTCTGTAGCCTAGGTATTTCTGAGGTTTAAATGAGAATTGTACTTCTTTTGATTTGATTATTGCATGTGCTTTGTTCTGTGGTAAAACACAAGGTTCGTGCTTTAGTTCATTGCCTTGGAAGCAGTTTTTAGGATCATAATTTCATTACAAACCAAAGCTGAATGAGTCTTCTGGATATTGCAAGCCAAGTTTTAACACATGCTAATTAATGTATTCTAGTAAGATAGCAGCAAAGGGGTGTTGAAGAATGTACTACACTGGAGGCTTTTCCCTTGTATTATTCCACATCCAGTTTGAAAATGGGATTAGGGTTTTAAACTGCTTTTGGTATGAGGCTTTGTTGCCTTGCTTTAAACTCATATGCAGCACACAAATGTGGGCACTCCCATTTGGTGACAGGCAGAAAGCACAGTGGCTGAAACAAAAGCTGTGTAGTAGGCAGAACTCTTTAGAAAAAAATTGAATATAGAGACTTTTATAAAAGAGAGAAGATTCCATTATCCCTTGTTCATAAAGTGGAATATTCCTTAGCATGCAAAGGTTCACAAACTATTCCTCTCTTCTTGGAGACAAAGGTAGCTGCTGTGTAGATAACATTTGCAAATGGAGCTGCATCTTTTCTAGCATATTTCAGCAGTAATGCTTCATTATTTTTCTTTCAAAGTACTCAGTAACTCCAGTTTACACTTAAAAAACTCTTCTCCTTTTCCTTTTATTTAGGGTTAGAGAAAATTGAAGCCTTGCAACAGCATGAGAATGAAGACATTTATAAACTAGCATTTGAAATCATAGATCAGTATTTCTCTGGTGATGATGTAAGTATGCTCAGGACTGAAGAGTATGTGCACTATGCTGGTAGCTTAGCAAACAGGTTGTCACTGGTCCTCAGTTCCAATTGTCATGGACACACATTATCTGGGAAGGTGGTTTTCCTGCTCCTTTTTCAGTACAGCTTCCCTTAGTTGAAAGCCTTTGAAGAGTTTTTCAATACCAGGGATTTTTTTGCCTAATAAATCGATTGGTGCAGACCTAATTTTGCCCCACTGACATGTAAATTGACAGGTAATTACTTGTGATAAGAATCTAAACAGTTCTCTGGCTCTTTTTTACTCTCCTTTACATCCCTCTTTGGAGGGGGTGGGGAATCCTTCCTTTCAGATAGATTACTGTATTTCAGCCCTGTCAGTGCTCAGTCTGGATTCTGCATTGAAAAGTCATCAGAACTGTTTAACACTTTCTGCAGCTGATTGATCTAGAGCACCTGAGATTTTGTTGCACCCAGATTAGGTAATTGGACCCTTTGAACTCTAGCTCTTTCTGGTGCTGGCTGCTTCTGCGTGCCTCAGAAGCAATTCAACAAGCAATTTGAAGACAAATAATGATTATCTTTTCTAGGTCATCTGGTGTCTGTAGTTCTGCAGCCTAGCAGAACTGTGTCTTCACTTCTCTTAAATTGAACTCTTCAGACACCAGCTGTAACTGATATTAACAGAATTAACTGATTAACTGAATCATTACTTTTCACTTCTTGGGCCTATCATGTGGTTGCAAAGTTAGTCACCAGAAATTAAGATTTGTGAAAAGTCCCCTATGCTTGTAAGAGTTCTGTGGGCAGTGTCTAATAGTCTCCATAATGGCTCTGAGACTTCTGTAACTAACTGGAAGAGCACTCTAGTTGGTGTGGGTGGAAAAACACCCCTCCTGGGGTTAGTATTCCCTTTCATGCCTTTACTTTTTGCATAAGCTGGCACAGTTTAATCTGTGCCTGATATGCTGAATTTATCTGCTTTACTCAAGAGCAAGACTTTATTCCATGGATGCTTTCAGTTGTTTATACTATTGCCATGTTTTCTGGGGCTTCTGAAATGCAAAACTGTAAAAATTCCATGATTGGGAGATAGTTAAACCATAAAACTAGACATTGTCAGGCAGTGTATAAGGAAAACAACCCTTGTCGTTTGAGGACTGGTTAAAACAAAGAAATAACCAAAAAAAAAACCCCAAAACAAACACACACCACCACCCAAAAAAAAAACCAACTCCAAGAAAACAGAAGAAACCCAAGTTGCCCTATTGAGACAAGAGACTGGTTGTGCTATCCTGCTTGGCAGTGTTAAGATTTGCTGCCCAAGAGTGTTCCTGCCTTCTGTCACTTCAGGATCATCTGTATTCTCATGAGGTGTTGCTGGCTACTAGATATCCTTTCATTGTTAATCCCATCTGCTCCTTTGAGCCCTGTGGCATGTACTTTAGGACCAGCATTAATGGCTTCCTGGGTTTAGTTTATTATAACAAAAATGTGAACTTAGGTACCATTACTTTTGTAATACCCCTGCAGGAGGCATTTATCAAATGGTAAACATTCTGCAGATGTCACAGTCTGGGGTCAGGGCTGCCCCCAGACCTAGAACAGATGTTCTCTGTTAACCCCTCCCCACCCAGAAGGGGAAGAGAAAGGGAATAAGGGAGAGAAACTTTTATCATTTAGAAAAGTAAAACAGCTTTAATGAAAATACTACTAATAATAAAGTGAAATATATACAAAGTCAGTATCGAATCCAACTCCCCCCTCCAGCTTTATGCTGAATATGAGGGATATGGGATGGAATCCCCCACTGGTGAATTTTAGGGTCACTTATCCTGTCTGCTGCTCCCTGCAGGTGCAGCCTTTCCTTTCTGCCCCTCAGTGTGGTACCCAGGATTTAGCAGTGACCTTGGTCTGCACACCAGTCCTTGGTGGTGGCTCTAAACACAGAGTGTTATCACTGCTAGAAGCAGCCACTGTCTGCAGAGACATGCTGCTAGCTTCAGAGAGTGCAGTTAGAAGAGCTTTAGCTGAACAGCAAAATCTCTGAACAGAACTAGTTCTGTTGTAACCCAAACCAGGACAGCAAAGCATTCTGAAACTGGATTTGATCTTCATTTGGGCACAGTGTGCCCTGCTCTTCCTCCTGCTGATGGTTGCTGTCAACAAAGGCCTTAATCTCTCCCTGTGGTTTAGTTATTGTCACCCAAAGTAAAGAGAAACAAGGATTTTAGGTGAGTTCTGAGCTGGCACTACTCCAAGACCAGATCTCAAAGTTCTCTAGGCCCCCCACGTGAGGGCTCATACCTGCTCCTGAATGCCACGTGGTTTGGGAGGAGGCAGATGGTTCCTGCAGCCTGGTTTGCAGAGGTGGTGTGTTCAGAGAACAGATGCAGCTGGTGGTTTGGAGGAGGATGGTTTGGATGAGGGTTTGAAGCTGTATCCATGCCACTGATGGTATTGTTTGCTGTTCCTGGAGGCACCTAAATTCTGACAGCACTGAGGAGGGATTGAATGCTGATGCCTTTCATTCTATATCCACAGAGTAATGAAGTACTTCTGGTTTTTAAAAAACTTCAGATTGCACTTATGGGAGCTATATAAAACTGCTTTGAGTAATTCTAGGTCCTTCAGATTCTGATAAGAGATACCAAGTACTTCTTGAAGCTTTATATAAGTATTTCTATCAGCTGCCAATAAAAATTTTCACGTTGAAGAAAACGGGAGAAAGTACAAAACTAATTTTGGAATTCACAACTAGCAATTAGCCTGCTCCAGAAGTGCTAAAAACTGGCATTGAAAATGAAATTGCACAGCTAAAATAGCAACTGCTTTGACCAAGCAGCAACCAAGTCTCCAACCATTTCAATTTTCTGTTTCCCTAAGGGTTTAAAACAGAGTTGATGTGTTGTTCTTTTTAAAGGCACTTGAGGAATTGAATTTGAAAAACTGATCTAATTTTATTGCAACACTAAAAAAAAAAAAGGAAGCAAATATGAAGATGGGTGAATCTGAATGGTGCAGGGACTTGGCCTCTCATGTGTGTTTGTTGCTGTGTTTTACAGATCGATGAGGATCCCAGTCTCATTCCTGAAGCCACTCAAGGAGGTACTTACAACTTCGACCCAACGGCCAACCTGCAAACAAAAGAATTTAATTTTTAAGTTCAAAAAAAGTGCAGCTTCTCTGTCCCACACCAGTATGAAGCACCACCAGATGGCTACCAAGTGAATAAATAAAAGGCTCCAAGACACACATGTCTCTTCTTTTTGATGCTTCTAAAGCAAGCCATGTATCGGTCACTTTGCAGTTGCCAAACGTCACTCTCACATGGACTGTAAATGCATATGCATGATCTCTTAAAACTGTTTCAGAATTCTTTTTAACAGTCCCAACTACCTTTTTTTTGCCTTTTTCCTGGTGCCACACGCTGACAAGCGCAATCTGCAGTTCTGTTCAGAGTATTCCATAGTGGTGGCACATTGGCTTTCCACGGAAAAGTAGCTTCTTTGGAACATGGTGCGCTGTGGAACAAGACACTTTGGTATGATGCATACATTTTTTGGAAGACTTTAACAGGGGCCCAGTGTTGCTCTGAGCCTCCATCGTCATCCTCCACAAACATATTTTCATATACTTTATGTGGAAGAATAGATTCAAAAATGCAAGCCAAACGAATTTCATTGGTGAAACTGAAATAAAAGTAACTTTAAAAAAAACAAACAAACGAACCACCACCACCACCACAACAACACTTGGCAATTGATTAAACACTTAAGTTTAAAACAAAAAAAAAAAAACTTCCTTCCGCAAAAATTAATGTGTGTGCTTTTTCCTGGTGCCACACGCTGACAAGCGCAATCTGCAGTTCTGTTCAGAGTATTCCATAGTGGTGGCACACTGGCTTTCCACGGAAAAGTAGCTTCTTTGGAACATGGTGCGCTGTGGAACAAGACACTTTGGTATGATGCATACATTTTTTGGAAGACTTTAACAGGGGCCCAGTGTTGCTCTGAGCCTCCATCGTCATCCTCCACAAACATATTTTCATATACTTTATGTGGAAGAATAGATTCAAAAATGCAAGCCAAACGAATTTCATTGGTGAAACTGAAATAAAAGTAACTTTAAAAAACAAACAAACAAACAAACGAACCACCACCACCACCACAACAACACTTGGCAATTGATTAAACACTTAAGTTTAAAACAAAAAAAAAACTACTTCAGCTATCAGTAATTGATGTGTGTTCATTAACTGCCTCAGAAACCAGAGTCGGAGAACGAACTGTAGATTTGGACTGGTAAAGCTTTTGCCATTATACCTAATTTTTGAGAACAGCGAGCCCTATTTGACCACTCACTTCAGCCTGTGTGTTCCTGCTGTTTTGAAGTAATCAAATGCTGTGCATGGTATTTTACCTGAGCTACAACCTGTTATGGACTTGAACTTCTGTTTAAGCTGAAAGCAAGAGTCCCAGACTGTAGAAAAGAAACGAAAAACTTCTGTCCAAAAATGTATTCGTTAAAAAGAATCTTGCTTTCAACTTTCAGTAGTCAATATCTTTTGTTTTAAATTGATAATTGGATATGGTTGATTTATATTGGGTTTAAACTGTGGAGCTTTCATGTTTACTGTAATTTAGTCTTAAACTATTTTTTACTTAGTAACCAGTGCTTACGATGATGTGGTTGGCAACAAACCAGCAACTACTTAGAAGCGTCATAAAAGCTTCAATCTTGGAGTATGGGAAGAGTCCCTCAGAAAGGAGTCTCAGCTCTTCCTCACAGGATTCAAAGAGACAGAAGCTGGCTGATGGGTGAGGCCGTGCGGAAGCTGCCGTTCCTCAGCAGAAGCTCCCTGTGCAGCGCACATCAATAACTTCCCCTGAGGTTGTGTGAGGTCATTGCTTTTTGGAAAACCACCCGACCTGCTCGTTTTCAAAGGGATTTTGGGATTGCTGGGGCAAAGACCGATCATTTTTTAAATTCTGTAAGCTATCACACAAACTGGTTTTGTTGCTGTTGTTTACTGGGTGTAATTTCCCCGATGCATTGATGTGAAGGGATAGAAAAAAACAAAAAAAAAAAAATCTTTTAACTAATTTAGTTCTTGGCTGTGGGTTGTATTTACTGTGATGAAGATAAGGACAGATGCCATCGGAGCTTTGTGGAGCAGCTGTTTTTCCACGGATGAACAACGCATAGCAGGTGTGCATTCATTCAATAGATATCTGCCAAGGTGGAGCCACTTTAAAGAGTGAGTTGTCTTGTATCCCAACCAGATACAAGCGTATGTTTAAACTGCAAGATTTTTACTTGCTAGATAATCTGTTTTAATATAGTGGTTTGGCCTCTGATTATTTATAGGTTTTATAAATTTTAGAATCAATTTCTCTTTAAGGTGGCTCGGATTTTTTCAACTCTTGTGCACATAAAATTGAGTTGAAGTTCATTGTGCCTTTTTTCTTTTCCCAAAAGTTGAGTTGAAGCTTCATATGGTAACTGCATCCTATTCACACACTATAGTCTAAAAATCTTGAAACTGTGTGGTGTTTGCTAAAAACAAAACAACTAAACCATAAAAAAAAGTCAAAGTTAGGTAAGGTCACAAAGTTTTTTTGTGGAATTAAGACTTCCAGCAGATGTGATTGTGAACAAATATTTCCCCCTCTTCTGATTCAATTTAGCTTCCCTATGTGCTGGATAGACTGACAGCTACCCTGGTCAGCCTGCACTTGCTCTTTTCCTAGAGGTTTCCATACAAATTGATCCTGAAACAAGAGTTTTCCACTACTGTGAAAGATTTGATCCTTTTCTTGCACTCAATGCATTACGTTCAAAGTGAACATGGGAGAACTGGGTGAGGCAGGACAAAGCCTTCACTCAGTTCTTTCTGTCGTGACCTTATCAGCTTTTGATTGGGATTGCACCATTTCATAGTTAATAAAGAAAACAAAAGTATATTGCTGCACTTTTACGTTTTCAGAACAGTGTTTAAAATTGCATTGTTTTTATTATTTTTTTAAACTATCAGTTAAAATAGACTAAAACGTTCTTTCAAAGAGGCATCTAAATGTGTTCCTAATTTTGTATATGGGCTTAGGTTTTGTAACCAATAAAAAGCTGCTATCAAATACTATAAAAAAAAAACAAAAATCAAGAACTTATTTTGAAGATCATGAAACTGCTTAGTCTTCATGGATTGACTTTAGGGGGTTTTGTCTTTGACTAGGTGTTAGCAGAACTCTGCATCGGTTTGAACTGTGTCACAAGAATGAATAAAGTAAGCTAATGCAGTCATCTCTGAAACTTTGGATACTCTTCCACTATGGAGTGTGATGCATTTGAAGGAGATATTTCCCAAATGTGTCCAGGAGGCCGTGGTAAGTGGACTGCAGCAGATCCACATGACAACTTGATCGTAGTGACTTCAGTGTAAGGGTTTGAAGGTGCACCATAGCGTTGAGGAACTCTCACAGGCTTTTTCTGCCTCCAGAAACATCCTTTCTGTGCTGACAGTGCTGATTCAGCACTAATTTGAAGGTGGGGGTGCTGTACAGACAGGTCCAACTTCTACTCATTGTGTGCTGGGAGGGGATGGGCACCAGGACAGGCTTTGGCAGGAGACTGAGCAACCTTCCATGGCTCTCTGGGAAGGATGGCCAGTGTCCCTCACCTCAGGCACAAATGCTCCCCTTGGGGTGCTGCTCAGGGACAGTTTGGAGCTGTCAGAGACTCGGGTTGTCCAGCAGACCCCAAATTAGTAGAGTCTGGCTTTAATTACATGACAGCACCAGTGGAGGAAAACCTGAACTGCTTGAAGGGTGCCTGTGGCTCCAGAGCTGAGGTTTCACTCTCTGTTGGGCAGGTCACCAGAAGAAGCCCCTCTCTCTCCATGGGTAGGCTGATGATGGAGATGAGCTTCCAGTGCTCTATTTAAATCTTCACAAATGCTCTTCCACAGGGATATAAAGGACCAAGGTTTCAAAAGAGCTCAACTCCCATTTCCCAAACCAGTGCCTGGTGCTTTCAGTTGACAAAATTAAACCCTTGATTTGTGTTGTCCTTTTCCCACTTGCTAATCATGCGACAGGTCCTACCTGTATGGCTTGAAAGACACTACATTGGAATAAAGCAAGCATTATTTTGACAAATACCTTACTATTTAGAAAGAATAAGACTAGAGGTTTTCTTAATGATCCCCAAACTTGTAAAAATATTGGCCCTCCCATTTGGTTTGCCTGATCTGCTAAGTGAGAGATGGGTAAGAAGATCTATTGACAGGTATTTTTTTTTTAAATCTCAGTGGACTGAACAGTAGTTGGGGCCCATTTTTTTACCTGATCTCTAATGCCCTGTAGGTTCTGTGTGCCCTTCTGCCAAAGCAGCCTGCCTGCACTCTGTTCCTTCTGGTTCACTGCATAACAAATAGTCCTTTTTGTGGGATAATTATGCTTCCATTCAAACCTGTGAGGGACAAGGAATTATTCCTACCCATTAGAAAGCACTGTTCAGGAAGAAATGGGAAACCTGGTACAGCTTTTTTGAGCAGCATACAAGTCTGCCAAGGAACACAGGAGCTGTTTTTTCCCAATCTTAGTTTTAAAAAAGCACGTTGGAGATGTCACACCCTTGTGTGTTGCAAGTGAGAACATTAAAACCATGATTCTTATGTTTTAAAGTGAAGGCTGAAGCCTTTACTGCTCTCTGCCTTCATTTCCAACAGTGTAATAGGGTGGATGTGACCATGCAGCCTCAGAAGAAGGGCAAGTTTATGAAGGATTTAGATCCCTGTGGGAAGGCTCTTCCCTGGACACCGTGAGGGATGCAGGAGGAGGTTAGTTTTCAGTTTGCTCAATGTACATTAAGTAGGGCCTGGGGGTCCATGGAGAGGTGGAAGATGGATTAGCCACCCTCCTTACTAAAGGGGGTCCTGCAGAAGACACTGGTGGTTGGATCTTTCTAATTTACTAAATTAAACCATAAGGCAGCTCATGTCTGCATCCTAATTATTTGCAAGCTGATCATCTTTAGTGTGTGTTGGTTGGTTGGTTGGTTGGTTGGTTTTTAGGAGTACCTCATGAAGCCAGATGATCCACCCTACGAATTCCCTGTACACGAAAAGGATGAAATTGAAACATTTTGCCAGTGGCTTCAGTTCAGTTCTGGATTTGTGCAGGGAGGTGCTGAGGGAAGCTGTGCCTCTTGCCCTGGGGTTGGACCCATCCCTGCTCCTTTCTGCTCGATGCAGTTCACAGCTGGTTTCCCCTGCCTTTCATGCTTCTGCATCCTGGTAGGGCTCCCTGAAACCTAAACACTGCTTGCACTTCATACTACTGAAAATAAGTGATAAAGTGCTGTTCTCCTTGCCATGGTGACCCTAGCTGACAGGAGAAACGACCATCCCTGTAATTCTGAGACTATTTGACATTAGTTCTTCAGGAACTGTTTCTGTGGTCTTGGGTGTTGTCATTTTAAGCGTGGTGGCACATAGGGAAACTCAGGGGATGAAATGTGTGGGAGCTGTCTTTGGACTTGTCACATTCTCATGTTAAACACACACAAAATTTCCAAAAGTGTGTCACTTATTCATGAAAAAGTGGTCTTCCAGTTTTTACCTCTCTCTGTTTCATGTCTCTGAGCCATTGCCTTTACTGGTTTAGAGCAACTACTAAAAATAAAAATTGAAAAAAAAAAAGAAGAGGTTAAAATCCCCCCTTTTTTCTGCATGTTTGTGGCATAGTTTAGGGTCAGGGCTGCCCCCAGACCTGTAACAGACACTCTGTTAACCCCTCTCCCCCTACCCCCAAAGGGGAAGAGAAAGGGAATAAGGGAGAGAGACTGATTGATTAGAAAATTAAAAGAGCTTTAATGAAAATGAGAATAAGTAAATGGAATATAAACAAAGTCAGTATGGAATCCAGCTCCCTCGTGATGACAATATGTCACCATCACCCCCAGTGGGGAGCAGCCCTGGGGAAGAGTCCCAGGCTGGGCTCAGCCACAGGTGGCAGCTGGGTCCTGGAACTTGGTTCAGGAACACACAGACAGGGATCAAAGGCAGGATGGATGGATGGATGGATGGATGGATGGATGGAGTCCTCCTCAGATGCTGGCTGTTGAAGAAGAGGCAAAAAAAAGGAAGGGACTTGACCCTCATTATCCTCCAGCTTTATGCTGAATATGAGGGATATGGGATGCAATCCCCCACTGGTGAATTTTAGGGTCACTTATACTGTCTGCTGCTCCCTGCAGGTGCAGCCTTTCCTTTCTGTCCTCCTAGATGTGGTACCCAGGATTTAGCAGTGACCTTGGTCTGCACACCAGTCCTTGGTGGTGGCTCTAAACACAGTGTTATCACTGCTAGAAGCAGCCACTGTCTGCAGAGACATGCTGCTAGCTTCAGAGAGTGCAGTTAGTTAGAAGAGCTTTAGCTGATAGGTAAAATCTCTGAACAGAACTAGTTCTGTTGTAACCCAAACCAGGACAGCAAAGCATTCTGAAACTGGATTTGATCTTCTTTTGGGCACAGTGTGCCCTGCTCTTCCTCCTGCCCATCGTTGCTGTCAAGAGCCAGGGAAGGGCTTTCAGGGGAGCTCAACCAGAGTTCTGTGTTTGAGGTGTTAAAAAGTGAAGGAAAAGGAAGAAATCACTGCTTGTAGTGGTCACAGTTTCCTCTCTGTTTGATATTTTAGTCAACATCTGAGCTCCTGAAATACTCCATGAGTTTTACTGACCTAAGCAGTTATATACCAGCCTAAATTTACTGGAAGAAAGATTTGGCCCTTAGAGATGGAAGAGAAAACTTGAAAACGTGAATCCTGCAGGTTTAGAAATGGAAATTTATTAAACTCCTTGAATCTTCTTGACATAAGCTGGGGACTGCTTCTCGTGCCTCCAGCTGCAGGAATACTGCAGCAAGTGTTCCCCAGGGCCCTTCTTCCCATCTTGGTTTTGCTTTTACCCCCACCCCTATTGCCAGCTCCAGGTGAAACACTGCAGGTATTGAAGTGTTAACACTGAGGACTGTCCCTGGGAGCTGTACAACTGCCTTGACCTGACTTGCTGCTTAGGAGGCTTTTGGTGGCAGTTTGCACCTTGGAGAAGGTGGCTGATAACTTGTAAGAGGTTAGAAGCTGCAGTGATGGACTGTAAACTGAAATCCAGTCTCCCTTTTTGGAACTGCTGCCTGCCCACTGGCAGGTGTTGAAGCACCTCACCTCTGGGTGAGGAAGATCATGGAAATCAGGGTCTCCATGTGGCAGTCTGAGCAGACTGGGGGAAATCTGCTTCTCAGTGTGCTTTATTGGAGTATATTTGGGTTTGTTTCTCATGTCCTCCTGCCCATCGTTGCTGTCAAGAGCCAGGGAAGGGCTTTCAGGGGAGCTCAACCAGAGTTCTGTGTTTGAGGTGTTAAAAAGTGAAGGAAAAGGAAGAAATCACTGCTTGTAGTGGTCACAGTTTCCTCTCTGTTTGATATTTTAGTCAACATCTGAGCTCCTGAAATACTCCATGAGTTTTACTGACCTAAGCAGTTATATACCAGCCTAAATTTACTGGAAGAAAGATGTTGAAGGTGTTGAAGCACCTCACCTCTGGGTGAGGAAGATCATGGAAATCAGGGTCTCCATGTGGCAGTCTCAGCAGATTGGGGGAAATCTGCTTCTCAGTGTGCTTTATTGGAGTATATTTGGGTTTGTTTCTCATGCTCCCAGCAGAAAGGAAGCAAAGAAAGCATTTTGGGAAGCTTTGTACTGTTAGGCTTTGGGCTTGAAGGACACAGGCATGGTCTGGAGCTTCCCCTGGGATTCCTCACCAGGGGAATCCTGGAGGCATCTCCACTCACACATTGCTCTGGCAGTTTGGGATTCCATGACACATTCTCCCCTGTGGGACAACAGCAGCTTGGGACACTTGTCAGTGAAGTCCTTCACCTTAAACACTGTCAGCAAGGACCTGCCAGCTTCTAAAGAGCCCAAAGGTCTACCCCAGGGTGTGACAGCTTTTCTCCAGTGCTGCAGGTGGTGTTGTGGTTATCTGGAGGACATCTCCAGCTTCTCAGCACCACCAGCTCTGCCAGAAAATGTCTTTGCCTTCAGCTGGGTGAAGAGGTTGGAGGAAACTTCCACAAGAGCCATACAATAGAAATACACAGCCTTTGTCTTCTTCCCTGTGTGAGGACAGTGGAGTCCCATAGGAGGAGCAGGGGAGTGACCAGCAGACCTGGCCCACACCTTCTTGGCATCTCCTCTTGCCTTGTGGGTATCAGAAGTTGAGTTTCCCCAGGATGACTGGAGACAAGGCCAGTGACCCCTCCAGCCTGGTGCCTAACTATGAGCTGGGCAGAGAATGGGCAGCTGTGGCCTGGCTGAAGTCCAGGAAGATAAATATTTGGGAGAGATCTCTCCCCAGTTTAATCATTGATCTGTCACACGTATTACAGTTATGCCTTTGGGATTCCTGTGCCCACAGAGCAACACCCAAATTTGCTAAAATGGCTTGAAGTGCTCAGGGCAGCATCACTCTGCAGGCTGAAAACCACCTCCCAGGCAAGAGCTTTGCATGGTCATGGCAGAGCCAAGCCCCTTGCTCCCTGCTCCCTCCGGGCCACCCCGATGGGTGAATCCAGGTCCCTCACCCTCACCCTGGATGGAGAGCAGACAGCTTTGAGCAGCTTTGTAGGAAGTGTGGGGATGTGGGACAGACATACCTGGCTCATGAAGCAGCAGCGTGGGTGCCCTGCTGCTTCAGAGGCTTGCAGGGTGGCTGGCTGGAGGCTTGACCCCTCCAAAAATGCAGGGCATGTGGCACTTTCAGATGGGCTTGGTGAGATCTCTGCAGATAAAAGCCTTTCAGCCTGAGCAGCAGCTGTTGGTGGGGAGGGTGCCTCAGTTGTGGCTGCAGACAGACCAGTGCACGCTTCTGCAGCAGTTCCTGCAGTGGGGGAACCTCAATGTCTTCAGGGTCTTCTGGGAGCTTTCTACCCAGACAGGTCCCTTGGCTCAAGAGCACCTTGTTCCCTTGTTCCCAGCCCCCCCTGCTTGTTGAGGGCATTTGCCCAGGTGAGGGTGGGTGTTGGGTGGGATAAGCCTGGGTAGGACAGCAGGGGAAAGACACTGTCCTCTGCTTCCAGCTTGTTTGTAACCAAAATGTGTCCTCCTCACCCAAAGCCTGTCGTGGGTGTCACCCACCACGTGCTGAACCCTGGTGAGGACACAGTGAGATCCCCACAAACCATTCCTTCAGCTGCCTCAGGTGAGCATCACCCAGACATTACCACACCTGGAATGACAAAGCAAGACTGTGGTGAGACCCACCAGAGAAGCCCCACAGGTAACTGCAGGGCAAATGGCATGTAGGTCCACCCAAAAAAAAAACCCAGAGTAATAATTCCATAAGCAGAAATTAGATAAAGTGCAAGTAGAAACCACTTTGTGTCATGGACTGGCTGCAATATGGAAGTTGTGAAGAGGCAGGGGAAAAACCATGAGTTGTCCTTCCTGCACTGGTTTGAATATTGTTTGGTTTTTTCCCAGCTCACTGCTTTCCTTCTCTCTGGGGGCAGAGGGAAAACTTCCTGCCAGAAATTAAAAAATAAACCTGTGCTGGGTTCCTAGTCTTGAAAAGGGTTTACTGAAGCTCTTTCAAAAACCAGTCCCACAGGAGGGTTAGCAGGTCAGTCAGTAATTAGCTGTGCCCTTCCCTGAGCAGCATGAAAGACGACCAGAGTGTCTTGGTGTCCTTGGAGGAGGCAGCAGGACCTGGAGGCAGCTCCCAGTGACTCCTGTAAAGCACAGAAGGGGTGAGAGGTCCCAGGGCTGGAGGAGGTGAAGGAGACTGCTCTGAGAGCTCCAAGCAAGGGCAGACACTCACCAGCATGGCTCTTCTCAGGGGAACAGTGACTGGGCAGGTGAAGCACAGCTACAGATGCTGGTTAGGTTGCTGTAAAGGTTAATACCTACCAGAGTGCTTCTAAAGGTGTTGGGCTGTTGAACCTCCATCCTTAGAGATGTTCAAAACTGCTGCATCAGGCCTCAAGCAAACTGATTTAAGTGGGGTTTTGGAGCAGATGTCCTTTCCAAACCTTGCTATCCTATGAGTTGGACACTTTTGCCAAGACATTTAGCTCCTAACTAGCAGATTTGAGATTATGGAAAGGCAAACCACATCATTAACAACTCAGGACTGACCAGCTCAGCTAAAGAGAGCTGATGAAACTGTAGGAGGCTACTGGAAGATTGTGGAGATGGGATGCAAGTTATAACAAGGGTGGTGGGGAAAAAAATACAGCAGTGGAACTATTCCAAAGCAATTCTTTACCTGTAAAAAGATCAATAATACTTGTTACTGGGGAGAAAAAAAAAGGAGAAACATCCTGCTGTTCCAGACTTCTCCTTTTGGCTTTGAGACAGACAGCACCAGTGACAGCCAGTGGATAGACTTAGCATCCAGAGAAGCTGCTAAAAAGGGCTCTTGAGCAACCAGAGTGGCTTCTGGGGCCAATAACCCAAAGGATGCTTCAAATTTGTGAGGAACCTGAAACAAGGAAGCACCCTAAGGATTTTTCTTTTGCCTGCTACTAAGAGAGAAGCTGTGCTACTTTAGACATTGGTGCAGAGGCTGTGACATCTGCCACACCCCCAGGAGGATGGAAACTGTAAATCTGAGGGTGCCTTCCTGCCTGGAGGGTTCCTTAATAAAAAGTTGATTTTTTCTGCAAGTTCTGCCCTGTTCTACTGGGCAGGAGTTGTGCCACTGAAGCATTTAAGTGCTGTTGGGTGAGCATCCTGCTAGCACTTGAGCAGAGCAGTGCAGAGCTCGTTAGATGGACTTGATTTAACACACTTTGCAAGGCAGGAGGGAAGAGGAAATAATGAGCAGTAAATCACGTTGCTGTTCCAAATGTTATGACCCAGCATCGTTTTGAGAGCCCCTGACAATGGCATAAATGAGCTGAGTGATGTGGCTGAGCATCTAGAAAAGCCTTATTCCAGAGAGCCAGGGTGGTAAATCACATGATGCCCCAGGAGGTTGGGTGTTTTGCCAAATTACTGCTTCAGGGGAAGTGAGAACACTTTCAGTCACCAGGATGTTGCTTCATCAGTTTCAGGCATCCAGGGTTCCCACTGCCAAAAACAATCTCTGCTCCCCCAGCCTCTTACCTTGCTATTTGAATTTTTAATGGGTGGTATCCACCAAAAGCTGGTGGTTAACTCTATTTGCTGCTGGAGGAGCCTATTTTTTTCTCTTGAAAGGGCTTAAAAAACACTCATGGGGGAATGAGGAGGCTCCAGTGCCTTTTTTAGCCACCAGCAGACAATCCTGCAGAGTCAAACACATGCATCAATCCACTTGTATGTTAGAAGCAACAACCACCTACAACAAGCCCAAGGCAGATCAACCTGCAAAGATTTAAAGATGTAATTCTGTCCTCTTTAATCATGCACACAGGTCTGTTGTACAGTTAATGACACAATCCAGGGCTGTTTAAGTATACTCATAACCATGAACACTTAGGCCAGATCAACACTCTTTTATAGCAAATAATAGATCTACATTAATACATTAAAAAAATAAAAAGTTGATTTTTTCCATTGGGAAGGATTTATTTTATGGAGATCTTCCTAATAAATGTCAGCTCTTGTTTCTTAATGACTATTTAATCTCTCTATTCCAGCTGCTGCCTTCTATGGAATGAGGCTAATAACAGTAGCAGTAGCAGCTGGATAATTAATTCCTTAAAAATTATAAAGTGCTCTGGTATGAACAGAAGAGGATTTCACCATGTATTTCTCCTTGGTGTTTCTAGGTTTCAATAGGTTCCTCCTTGAAAGCAGCTGACTTTTGCTGCCTGAAAATTTCCTGTCCTTTTTCTCCCCTTCTCCCACCACTTTCATTAATTTCACAATAAAGTAGGGCCTACTATAAAATTTCATATTTTTAACCCTGAACAACAGAATTTGGAGTCTAGGGAGCCCTCAGGCACACATTTTATACGTCTTTTCAGTGGTGGGTTGAGCAGAATTGGGCAAGGACCATCACTGCAACAAGGGACCCAGCCCTACCATGAGCTACCAGGAACATTTTGGCTGCCCTGCATGCAGCTGAGTGTGGAGAACCCTTTGGCTACCAACCTGCTTGTGCCCATAGATGCCCATGGTTGCCAATCATTGCCTGTAGAGTGGTCTCATCCAGTTTCAAGCAGTCTGAGAGATGGGGCTTCATCTTGGCCACCATGATGATATTTAGAGGTTGACTGGCCATGCAGATGTGTTTCCAAGCATCTAGAAGTCAGATCTGATTTCTTTAAATATAATCCAAGCAACATGAGGTCCCATTTTCATGAAATCAGTATTTGTGAAAATTAACAAATGGAAAAGACCCAAAGCAAGAAATAAAGACATTAATATCTACACATCCTTGAACCACACCGTGCCATCCAACCCTGACCCACGTCCATGGCTCAGGGCTCATACCTGGAGATGCTACATTAAAATATTAAAACAATCAGCTTTGGGCTGTTTGAAGTCCTCTGCTTATGCTGTTCCAGCTCAGCCATTCCATTTTCAGCTGATGAACATCCAGATGATAAACATGATGATTTGAGCTGAGTGAGAAGTGGCACAGGTCACCTCCAAACCTTCCTCGTGGGGATCACCCCCATCAGGATAGCTGCATCAGGGGCTGAGAGCTCCAAAAATAACCCCCTCTGGATAGAAAGGAACAACCTCTGTCCCTTGTGTGGAGCTCTGGTATAATTTATATGGCTCTGGCAAAAAAAGCCTCCCTGCTGAAGCACTGGATGGGCACGCAGCGGGTGAGCAGAGCTGCCAACAGCGGGAGGAACTGCAGCTGGTGCTGAGAGTAGAAGACACAGGGCCAAAAATGCTCTGTGGTGGGAGTTTTGCTTGGAGGTCTCCCTGGTGGCTTAGGTGGTGAGCAGCTGGGTGTTTTGCAGCACGTGCCAGCTGCAGGTCTGCTCATTTTTGAGGATAAGTGGAGGCTGAAGTCCTCTGTGACAAACCTGCTGGCGGCGATGAGCGGGAAGGGTCCGCTTGAGGGTCAGGTTTACTCTGGGGCTCACCTCCTGCCCACCTGCCCTGCAAGGGGCTGCTCTGGGGATGGGGATCTCTGCTCTGCACCCCGCAGGAGCTCTCCCAAGACAGCCAGGACCTCCTGCAGGCCCTGCCCGGTGTGGGCGCTGCACCCCTGGAGCACCCAGCGGCGCCCCCCCAGCCGCCCCTGCCGCAGCCTCTCCTCCAGCTCGGTGGGAGCCAAGGCTCCTGGCGCCTCCTGCTTGTTGGCCAGGAGGAGGACAGGGACACCAGCCACGCTGGGGTGGCTCAGGGCTTCCTCCAGTGCTGCCAAGGCTTCAGGCAGCCGGGCCGTGTCCGTGCTGTCCAGCACAAAGATGAGGGCGTTGGTGTCCTCCAGGTAGTCAGGCCAGCTTGCCCTCAGGCTGCCTTGCCCTCCAACGTCCCAGAGGGTGAAGGATACACCACAGGGTGTTTGCAGAGACTCCACGTTGAAGCCCACCGTCGGGCAGGTCTCCACAGCCTGGCTGCCCTTCAGTTTGTACAGGAGAGTGGATTTGCCAGCGAGGTCCAGCCCCAGCATGACAACTTGAGCGTCTCTCTTGTGCCGCCCTTTGGAGATCAGCTTCCCCATCAAGATGCTGCTGCAACCGTGGCAAAAAAAGAAAGCAAGCCTATAATGTCAGTTAATAACAGAGTGCTCAGTCCTGCTTCTCCAAGAGAGACCTTAGGTTTGCTGGAGAAAGACAGAGGCAGCTTCTTTTGCTTCTCTTCGTAGTCAAAATGAGCAGAGAGAGAGATTATTTATGAGGTGTGGAGCAGAGCCAGGAACTTCTGCTCAGAACAACAATTTCTATACCCCATCTCCACAGCCATTCACTTCCATTCTCATTTGTGACCTGAAGTAATTGGTGGAAAAGAGAGCCAACATTTTGCAGGAAGAGGTGGGGAGATGGTGGAGGAAGTTTCCTCCTCACCACGTCCAGAAATAAATGAGCTTTTGTTCATTGGCTTCTGCAGGGGAAATCCACCCCCAGCAGGACAGGACAAGGAGGAACCTGGGTTACAGGGTAGGGTTACTCTGGGAATTTGCTGAATCACAGCTTGAGGGTGTGGATTTAAATATGAGCAACACAACAACTGACAATTTTTTCTGCCAGTTTTATGTTGAGAAGTATTAACACCAATTTCTGTAGCATCAGGTTTTGCTCCCCGTTGCACAGCCAGGAACGACAGCAATTTAACACAAGCATGGCTTTTTAATGTCTCATTGAAATATGACTAGTCAAAACACCTTCTCTGGGGTGAAAATCTATAAAATTCTTTCCACCAAGGTAGTTGTTACATTTTAACTTTTGGAAGTGAAGCCAAGTCAGTCCTTTGTGGCTGAAGGGGTAAAAAAATCCCTTAAAAGAAGGAAAAAAATGTTTCACGAGACAGCAAAACCTGAACTTCACACACCAGAGGCAAAAATGTGCTGCTGAAATGAGCTCCCAGAACTGCTTGTGCAAGAGCAGCTGATGGCAGCCAGGCAGAGCCTTTATTTACCTTCTTTATGGGTTGGGTTTTGCTCCTAAAAGGCTGCTCAGAGGCGTGCAGAAATCTCACTGCTGCAGAGCTGCTCTCCAGCCACCTGTAGCTGAGGATGAAGAGGGAAACGTGATTCATCTGTGCTTCCGTGGGACCAGGAGGGACTTCCCTCCATCTGCAGGAGGTGCAGTTTCCCCAGGCAAGATCTCCCCATGACACGTCCATGTTGCAAGAAACCATTGCTGGGGAGGAATTTCAGCATGTGGAAGGGACCATATGGTCAGTGACTAAGCCACTGGTGGCCAGAGGGGTATTTCTTACCCTGGGGGTAAGATCCATCTGTTTTCTATCTTTTAAAGGAAGGAAGATGAATGAGAAACAAACCAAATCACAGAGTCCAGCCCAGATAGGCTGCACAGGATTGCAAGGGGTCCTGCAGACCTTGTTTTGTAAGATATTTCTGTGCTACAAGGCTCTCCCATAGATATCCCACTGGCTGGCACCAAAAGCCTCCATGAGCTAACCCTTATTCACAAGAGCTGTTGCAGAGTTGATGGACCAGGATAAATGCAGCACCACACACAGGGTGAATCATGCAGGACATGGTCATGTGTGATCTTTTCTGAAACCCATCTATAAATGGAAAAAAAAGGCAGGAAGCTCTCAAATGGGAACAAAGAAAGAGAACTACGATGTGCAGCAGACTCTCATCCTTCAGAGAAATGTCTGCCCACTTTTCAGTGCATGCTGCTGCCCAAGGGATACCCATCTGTCTGAGTTCCTAATTTTTAAGCATTAGCTAAATTGCTCTCTGGCTCCATAATCTGCTTGCTCTCCATTTTTGGAAAGCCTTCCTCCCCATATTGCATTGGACAATCAATATAGTTGGTATTTTTTGACATACCAGTGGGTTGAGTGCATTGTCTCTTGATCTTTTCATGTCTTTTCCAGCCTTTGGGACTGCTTGTCTTGTCTGAGGCTTGATAGGAGGCTGTGGTATGCATCTGTTTCATCTGACTAGACATTCGTTGCACTGAGATTTCTTTTAAGTAAACTAAAATATACAGGAAGCAAAGGTAGAGATTCTACCACGCAATGAAAATTGAGTATTTGAAATATGATGTGATGGAGTCTTCATTACATCACTCTCTAACATGCTGCAGAAGTAAGCTACTTCCATTTTAAAAAAATAATAATAATAATAATACAAAAGGAAAATAAGAAATAGAGACTGCAACTAGGGTATAGTTTTATTAAAGATGGTTTTCAGGTTTTCTATGGCACAGAACAGAGTAATTAAAGGGGAAAATACAGGCAACTCTATTTTCCCCCCACATTTTCATACCCTACCTATCAAACTGCAGCCTGGTTTCTTCCTTCCTGCCAACTATTGCAAATAGGGGTTGCAAACAGTGCCTACAGAGTCTGTTCCACCCACAGCTATGTGAGGAAAGCGTAATATTTTCCAATAAATAATGCATGGGAGCAGTTGCAAGTCTGTTTAAGAAAGAACGAAAGAAAACGAAGTACAAGCAGCTGAGATGAGCTCTGAGTGAGTCTCTTGCCAGAGCAGAAAGGCTGTATGCTAAATAATTCAGAAAATGTGCTCAGAGATGAGGACAGCCCCTGCCCCAGCCACATCGTACCTGGCCAGATCAAATGTTCTTGCCTCATGTTTCATGTCTCCAGATTCACAGGGGCAAAACAGTGGTCATTAATTCATTTATAAATTCATAGAATTTCAGACAGTTTCTTTCTTTGCTGTTTGTTCCCCTGTTTCCTAGATATTTGTCACAAAGAGCAATCATCAGGATTACAGGAGAGACTCCACCCTCCTCCCCATGCCCTAAATATTCCAGTAACTGGAATTTTGTCACAACCACTATATTCACTGACAAAGCATTTTGTCCATGGGGCACAGACAAGAGGAAGAAAGAGACTAAAAGTGAAAGAGGGTAGATATAGATGGAACATAGAATCATTAAGGTTGGAAAAGACCTCTAAGATCATCAGGTCCAGCCATCAACCCAACACCACCATGTCCACTAAACCATGTCCCAGAGTGCCACGTCTACATGGTGACTCCACCACCTCCCTGGACAGCCTGCTCCAGTGCCTCACTACTCTTTCAATAAAGAAATTCTTCCTAATATCCAGTCTAAACCTCACCTGGAGCAACGTAAGCCATTTCCTCTTCTCCTATTGCTTGTGACTTGGGAGATGAGACCAACCCCCACCTCACTCCAACCTCCTTTCAGGGAGTTGTAGAGAGCCATAAGGTCTCCCCTCAGCCTCCTCTTCTCCAGGCTAAACAATCCCAGGTCCCTCAGCTGCTCCTCGTAACATGTTCCCCAGACCCTTCACCAGCTTCTTTACCCTTCTCTGGACCCTCTCCAGCACCTCACTGTCTCTTTTATACTGTGGTGCCCAAAACTGAACATTGATCTCTTCCCTGCTCCTGCTGGCCACACTGTTTCTGACCCAGGCCAGGATGCTGGTGGCCTCTTGGCCACCCAGGCACACTGCTGGCTCATGTTCAGCTGCCTGCCCACCAGCACCCCCAGGTCCTTCTCTGCCAGGCACTTTCCAGCCACTCCTCACCAAGCCTGTGGTGTTGCCTGGGCTTGTTTGTTGTGACCAAAGTGCAGGACTTGCCCTTGTTGAACTTCATCCAGTTGACCTCGGCCCATTGATCCAGCCTG
>NW_008589188.1:0-5182 GCF_000691845.1 Merops nubicus
TCCAAGCCTCAAACCACAACAAGTGGTTATTAAAAGTAAGGAGAATCAGGGCTGCTGTCATTCAAGAGCTGCATGATTCTTGAGAGTAATAGTCTCCCAACACTTTCTCACATGGGGATTCACAGTCTAATCAGGGTGAGTCCTCCTAGCCCATTGCAATGCTCTAAACATGGATTTCTAAAAACACCTGCTGGAAAGACCAGAAATTTGTACCCACATCTGGGCCAAGTAAGGCCTTTTTGCAGGAGCCTGGGGACTGCAGAAGCCTCTTGCAAGATCTCAAGGACTTCTCTGGTCATGGCTACCTAAATTAGTCAGTGCAAGAAGCTGTTAACTTGTGTCACAACTAGTTGCTTTAAAAAAGTCCACCTCCAGCAAAGGATACTCTTTTCTCTCCTGCAGATGTGTTGCAAAGAGATAGCTTTCCCATCCATTGTGTTCTCCTGACCTTGAGGTTTCCAGTCCTCCTTTTGAGAAGAGGGAGAGCCTTGTCAGGTCCCTCCCTTCCCTGAGCTGCCTGCTATTCCAGCACACCCCTGTCCTTCATCTGACTGGGGCGACAGCCCCTCGCAGCAGGGAGAGACCCAGACTGTCTGAACAAGAGACAGGGGACAGCTCACAGGATGTAACCACTTGCTTCCCATGGCTGTGCTTGAACCATAAGATGGCACCAACTCCCCAGTTCTGGGGAGAGTTAGGGCTGCCCAGCTGTTAGCCCTTTCCTCCTTTCCACATAGAAAACACAATGGTGGTGGATGCAAATGACACTTCAATCACAGGCACTGATGAGGAAGGTTTTACATAAAATTGGAAGGTTTAACCTAAAATTATCTCTAGGGAGCCACAGTAGCATCATGCTTTCCAGTTTTGGTGAGTATTTTTACCTTTATAGAATCATTTAGGTTAGAAAAGAACTGCAAGATCATTGAGTCTAACTGTAAACTTAACACTGTAAACTTAACTTCAGTCTACCACTGAACCATATCCCTTAGCACCACATCTACATGTCTTTTAAATACGTGAAGGGATGATGACTCCACCACTTCCCTGGGCAGCCTGTTCCAATGCATGACAAGACTTTCAGTAAAGAAATTTTTCCAAATGTCCAAGTTAAACTTTGGCTGGTGCAGCTTGTTTATGGCCTTTGGAAGAGGGGGCAGGGCACTCGTGAGTACTGCAAAGATGTAGTGAAGCTCGTGCAGGGAAAAAATTAGAAGGGCTAAAGCCCAACTAGAACTCAACCAGACTACTACTGTTAAAAAGGATGAAAAATGTTTCTATAAATACACTAATAACAAAAAGAGGACTAGAGAGGATCTGTACCCTTTATTAGATGAAGGGGGAAACAGTGACCAAGGATGAGGAAAAGGCTGAGGTACTGAATGCTTTCTTTCCCTCAGCCTTTAGCAGTAGGGCTAGTTATTCCCTGGGTACCCAGCCCTTGAGCTGGAAGACAGGGATGGGAAGAACAATGAGATCTCCATAATCAAAGAGAAAATGGTTAGTGACCTGCTGCTCCTCTTAGATGCACCCAAGCCTCTAGGGCCAAATGGGTTACACCCAACAGTACTGACGGAGCTGGCGGATGTGCTCACTAATTCCATAATTTCTTAGAAGTCCTGGTGGACCTGGGAGGTCCCAGTGGAATGGAGGTTAGCAGACGTGACACCCATCTACAAGAAAGGACAGAAGGAGGATCTGGGGAACTACAGGCCTGTCAGTCTGACCTTGGTGCTGGGGAAGGTTATGGAATAGATAATCTTGAGTGTCATTACATACTATATACAGGGCAACCAGGTGATCAGGCCCAGTCAGCACGGTTCATGAAAGGCAGGTCCTGCCTGATGAACCTGCTCTCCTTCTGTGAGAAAGCAACTCACTTAGTGGATGAGGGAAAGGTTGTGAAAATTGTTTACCTGGACTTTTGTAAAGCCTTTGACACTGTTTCCCACAGCATCCTCCTGTAGAAACTGACTATTCATTGTTTGGATGGGTGTACTCTTTGCTGGGTAAAATAAGTTGCTGGATGGCCAGGCCCAAAGAGCGGTGGTGAATGGAGTTAAGTCCGGTTGGTGGCCAGTCACTAGTGGTGTTCCCCAGGGCTCCATACTTGGCCCAGTTCTCTTTGATATCTTTACCAATGATCTGGATGACAAGATTGAGTGCACCTTCAATAACTTTGCAGATGACACCAAGCTGGGCAGAAGCATAGAAAGGCTCTACAGTGGATCCTGGTCATGTTGGACTGATGGGCCAAAGCCAATTGTATGACATTGCCAGGTAGTGCACTTGGGTCATAACAATCCCATGCAATGCTACAGGCTTGGGGAGGAGTGGCTGGAAAGCTGTCTGGCAGAAAGGGACCTGGGCGTACTGATGGAGAACTGGCTAAATATAAGCAAGCAGTGTGCCCAGGTGGCCAAGAAGGCCAACGGCATCCTGGCTTGTATCACAAATAGTGTGGCCAGCAGGACTTGGGAAGTGACTCTCCCCCTGTACTTGGCACTGGTGAGATTGCACCTTGAGTACTGTGTTCCGTTTTGGGCACCTAAATACAAGAAAGACATGGAGGTGCTGGAGAGGGTCCAGAGAAGGGCAGCTAAGCTGGTGAAGGGCCTAGATCACAAGTCTTAAGAGGATCGGCAGAGGGAACTGGGGCTATTTAGTCTGAAGAAGAGGAGGGTTGGGAAGACCTTATTGCTCTCTGCAACTACCTGAAAGGAGGTTGTAGAGAGGTGGGTGCCAGTCTCCTCACAAGTAACAAGTAATGGGACAAGAGGAAATGGCCTCAGGCTGCATCAGGGAAGTTTTAGATCAGTTATTAGGAGAAATATCTTCATTGAAAGGGTTATCAAGCACTAGAAAGGGCTTCCCAGGGAAGTGGTGGAGTCCTGATCCTTTGACATGTTTAAAAGTCATGTAGATATAGTGCTTAGGGACTTGGTTTAGCAGTGGACTTGGTAGAGTTAGGTTAATAGTTGGACTTGATGACCTTGAAAGTCTTTTCCAACCTAAGTGGTTCTATGATTCTATAATATCACATTGTCCAAAAAAGCTGAGGTGGGAACCTGTACTTGGGTCTGTGAATCATTAATGAACTCTGTCAGATGCACTGAAATGTGGATCACCTGAATAGAGGGATGGTTGAGTACCTGAATGACAATTACAGTGTCACATCAGGGCTTCTAAATATACTTTTGAGTTATATCTACAAAAGAATGAGAGCATCTACAGTATATCTGGGAGCAGACGATGGCCACCATCTTTCTAAGTACCAGTGTGAACTGGCTGCCACAAAAGATCATTTTTTCATGTCAGTAGATACCAAATAACCAATCTGGAGTCACAAATGGCATCCTGAATTACACCAAGGTGGTGTGCTCCCAAGATTTTTTCTTTTCTCCTGGACCTTTTACTGTCCTTAATCCTTTCAAATCACAAACCCACCCTTTTTAATCCAAACAAGCACATTTTATAAGCAGGTGGCCATGAACCTCATCTCTGGGTTGGAAACAAGCTGTGCCTATTCATTATGAGCTACAGTTTTATTATCAGCTTGGGATTGATATTACTGGCATTCGACATGACCACATAGCAACACTGGGGGCCAGGTCCTCTTCTGATTTGTTTTTGCTGACAGGTATTCCAACTTCACTCTGGTTAACTCAGACTTAGTTTGTGGCTGTTTCCAGTCCTGTAGTCCTGTCAAGGCATTATAATGTCACTGCAACAAACAGCTTTTTTGCTGGCACTTAGCAGTGGAGCACATGCCAGAGATTCATGTGAGTCATAAGGAAATGGTTCCCACTACTGAGTACATTAAGTTAAAGGAGAAAGCTATTTCCATAGTAACCACATATGGTAGGTCGGATGGTGACTTTCCAGATTTACCACCAGTGGTTTTAATCCTGAATTATTTATACAGTGAATTGAGCTTCTCTGGTCTTCTTGGCATGTTGCCTGTGAATCTCCATGTTAACATGTGGGAGAGAAGGGAAGTTTTATATGTAGTGCCAGAAAGGCTTAGACTTGATATTTTTATTCGTAGATGAAACATTGCTATTCTTATGGCAAACATCAGTGCAAATAATAGAGGAAACACTTGGGCTCACTAATCTACTTTTTACTAGTGACCCTGCAACATGGACCAATTTGTACATGTTATAGGTGGAGCTGGTAGCAATTGCTATGACTGTATTGTCACACATTTTTCCACTATAAGACCTGCTTTTCTCACTTGAAACTTCTTGAAGCTTAAAGTGCTTCAGCTGAAATTCATCACGTCTCCTGTTTCCTTGGACTGTGATTTTTGGAAGAAAATTTCAGATAATTTCAGGCTGAACTTGGGGGTGCTTTGTTCACATCAAAGTTTTCTTAAAATTGTGGAGGAACTTGACTACTTCTAGTATTGGAAGCTAGCATCTAAAATTGCACAGTTAAGTAATCTTAACATCAAGATTTGTCTTCATTTCTTCTTAAGAATTATAGCCAAATGTGGCTGTAAGTATAATTTTAAAATTAATTTCATTATCTGCTCCTTTTCCAACCCTCTGAACTCATTAGAGCTCTGCAGAGACCAGCCTTTCAGCTTTTACTAATAGCAGATATGGAAGAATGGGGGACATGATATTTTATAACCTTGTGGGCCCCTTTTGTAGATCCTGGTGTAAAATAGTCTTCAAACATCTCTGTTGTTGGTGATTATTTTGGAAAGTCCCTGGCAGAGTAAGAGACAGCTCTGCATGGAAAAGGAAAGCTCCCTGCTAATGGTTGGATGTGGTTGAAGTCCCTGTCCCAGCCTCGACAAGGCACCTATAGAACTTCCCACTGCAGCATTTTGGGATTTGCTGGCTGAGAGGTGGTGGTTTGGTCAATATGGGTTAGCTGTGAGCAGCTCCTTCACAGGATGAGCAAAAGAGTGTTTAGCATGGCCTCAGATCCCTGGGCTGAGAGCTCCTTTGGCTCTGTTAAACTCACTGTTAAACGTGAGGTTCTGTTATACTTTGTCCTATCAGACATCACCCCTGGGCTGTAAGGACTGAGTGCACAACTCTCGTGTGCCAGTTGGCTCCTTTGGCCAGGAGGTTTTTGCCAGGTGCCCTCCCAGCCAGACAAGCTGCTCTCTTGTACATAGGGAAGAGAGAAGTCATCCCCTGAAAGGAGCAGAGGCTGCTGAAACTTG
>NW_008589188.1:5213-6693 GCF_000691845.1 Merops nubicus
TCATGGGCAAAACCAGTGCAGCCACCACAGAGATCCCACAGAGACAGGCAGTACCAGAGCTTGAGGGATGGACCAGTTTCTGCCAGACAGCAAATCCTTAGGCTGGGAAAGCCTTGTCTGGGAAGACACCCTGCAGTGAGGATGTAAAGTTGTCTTGATCAGCTAGAGCTCTATGGCATGAACCCAATGTCTGTTGATTGTGGGCAGGAGGTAAGTGAGAAATGGCCACTGTGGAATAGGTGTATTTGGATTCATAGACACAGAGTTGCCAAGAAATCAGAGTGACAGACATCACAGAATCATGTCTCTCTCTCTCTAGCTGAGGCTTAAAATAGTGTTTGAAACCAGTATCACATGTGGTTACCAGCAAGGTCCAGGTGTTGCCTTCCACCCCTGGTCATGGAGCTGAAAGGATCAAGGCTCCATGGGAAGCTTTTATCCAGCAGAAATAGCTTAAAATCACAATTCTTTAGATGCGGAAACTATTCTGAAGGCACATCAGCTTCTCTATCCAGTAAAGTGATTGGCAACAGATTTGCTTATGCAAAGAACTGGCACTCTTTCCCCGAATGCTTGGCTTCTGTGTTTTGTTCTTGTTCTTTCTATGAATTCTCCTGTCTTCATAATCTCCTGTTTCTTTGTCACACTGTGAGTCAAGGTAGAGAGAGGTGGCAATGGTCTACTGGGGCTGCTGTGTATTACTGGACTTGTGGGCTTAAACCCAACTGGATGCTCAGCCATGCCTTTGTACTCTCTCTATGTGGGACACCTTCCCTTCTCTCTTTGGTATCATGTTTAGAAAGACCTGCCTGGGTGTTATTGTGATGGATTAAGGGAGCTGACTACTTTCTTCTGACCAGCTATGGACTCTCCACATGCCATGGGACACATGCCATGGTATGCATTCGTAATATGAAAGGCACTTGATTATGTAGGTAAGGAAGACTTTGGAACTGAGGTTCTTCTGAGCATTTTGTTCTTGGGTCTTCATTTTTCACACAGTTTCAAAGGCTCAGTATAACGGGTGAGGAAGCTGCCTGTCAGATCAGCGTGATGTTTCAGGTAATTGTATGGTTTTAAGGACTGAAGTTTACCTGCAAGAGTCTGGCATGTTAAATGCACTAGAAGCCAGTGCCTAGCTGCTCAGCAATGTCAGATGGGTCTTTTCTGGTCCCCAAAACAGGAGAGAAGTAAATTTGATTTGTGCTTGCATTTTTTACTCCATGGCAGAAAACTCTTTCAGGATCATGTCATCAGCTCACATCACTGCTTCAGGATGACCTGGGTAAGGAGATACAGTCCCACCATCTCTCTTATTCTTTCCTCATTTTCTGGTCTGTGGTTTTGGTTGCAGATGGAGGTATAACTCTTTTCTCTTTCTGCTTAGAGCCAAACAGAGTCTTGTGTCAAAGCACAATCCTGGAGTTTTCCTGTTTCAGTGTGAGACTCAACTAGTATTTCATAGAATCATAGAATCCTT
>NW_008589189.1:0-3664 GCF_000691845.1 Merops nubicus
GAGGCCCGCGGCCCACGCCCTCCTGGTGCACATGCAGCAGGGCTGAGTCGTGGAGTTGGCCAAAGAAAGAAGCTAGAGATGGTGAGGTCCTTTGCTTACCATCAGTCTTCTTACACAAAGTCCCTCCTGGTGGGATATTCGTGGGTCTCTGCCGTGCGGGGAGTGTCTGCCATTTGCCTGCCACTGGTTTATGTCATGCCTCGGGTTTTCCTGTATCAGCCACGCCTGGTTGCAGGGCAGGAACAGTTTGCTGCAAATTTATTAAAACTGGCTGGTAAACTGCTACTGCAAACCTCTGCCTTGCCCTTTCCATTACCCCTGAGAGCTGAGAGAAGCCCTCTCCTCTGCTCTATCCACCTGCTAGCTAGACCTGAGCAGTGCAAATAATCTTGGACTGTTGTAGCTGTCCTGCCATCTCAGGTTGGCCTGAGCATCTGGTTTCACCCAGTTACTTCTGCACTGAGCCCAAAAGATGGTGTTTGGCCAAAGCATGCTGAAGAGAATGGAGTTGAGGGTAGCGGATAACAGGTCCCATTGCTCACACTGCAAAGAACATGTTGGTTAATGTGGGGGGCTTTCCCATCTATACTAAAAAGCCTTTAGTCCTGTGTCACTTCCTACTGTGGTAGCTTACACGCTGGAATTAAAACACTTCTCATAGTCCTCCTAAGCTAAAGGGGTTGTGCTTGTTCAGCCTCTTGCTGTAGGCTTCTTTCTGGAGGCTGCCAATCCAGTTTTGTGGCTCTGTTATGTACTTTTTTTTTTTTCCAAGATCCTTTTAAAAGCTTGGGTGTGGAGGAGTACTGGTATTGGTTCTGCCTGCTTAGGAGCACTGTCCCCTTCCTGCTTCCCCACCCAGGGCTCTTCCTTGGACCCCTGAGCCCTAGGGTCATGTGGAGTTGCTGCTGCTCTAATCCTGCCAAAAGGGAGCCCATAGCCTGGCCTATATGACAGGCATCTCTATTAGCACTTCCTGACCATGTTCAATCAGCAGGAGCTACATCCATCTTCCTCCACTGCCTGCAGCCTGGGCCTGGTGCTCTCCCTCCCCCGAGGGCAAGATGGGGCAGACAGGCACCAGTCACCTGAGCCCCAGCACCTGTAACATGTGGCTTCAGGCCCACCAGAGCCATCTTTCTTCCTGCTTTCTCCTCTCTCCTTGGAGACAGAAAGGCTGTAGCTAATTCATTTAAAAGCTCCAGACTACTCACTGTATTGTTCTTCATTTGCATGTTGTTGCTTAAATTAGTGCATGCCTGCATGGAACAGGAGAGTTTCATTAGCACAGAGGATGGTGTTTGCCTGAGCTGGTGTCCAGAGAACAGATTCTTCTGCAACAACATCTTGTTAATCAGCTAATTAATCATGTAATGCAATAGAAACCCTTGAAAAGGAGGCGTCATTCTGCCCAGGGAGGCTGGCTGCAAGTCAAGCCTGCTCCCCAGCAGCAGCTGTCCCTGGCAGGGAGCAGAACTGCATCTCAGTGGCCTGCAGGAGCCTGAGAACAGCTCTGTGCTATGGGGCAGGGTTAGGGGTGATGTGAGGCAGATCACACCTGCAGATGCCAGGTATTTGTTTTTTTCCAGCAGGTACAAATATTTTTGCAGTTGCCCCCAGAGAAGCAGAAAAATGAGGACCTGGAGCTTTCCTTGCTCAAGCTAGGAGTTGGCTGGAGGCTAATTCTTCACCCAGCATGCCCCTAAACCATGCAGCTCTTTCCTGCTGGCCACAGCAGGCACCGACAGTGCACCCACGTTCAGCCACACTCCCGCAGGACATTCCTGCAAAAGTCTCTTACCCTTGTTAGGTACCAGCTGCAAAGCTGTCTACCTGGGTTGTGTCCACTGTAGCAAACTGTTGAGAAGGAGAGATGTGCCCCAGGGGCTGTGATGCTGCACACAGCATCCAGCTGGACACTCACCTACTCCGAGCACGCTGCAGCGGCTTTGGGCCTCCCCACGGTTCAAAACCAGGGTTCAGCACACACCAAGGTGCAGGGATGGGAAAACCCTCCTGGGGCAGTGGTATGAGAGGAACTTCCGTGTTTATGCTAAAATGATTGCCAGTAAGATAATTAAGTGTGGAGGTTTAAAATGCCAAGGGACCACTCTAGCCAAAATCTAGTCAATTAAAAAAATATCAGATTAATTCCTAGTCCCCTTAACACTCTGGTCTACAGTTTGACTTGTTTCTAAAAAGTTTTCTTTGGTTGCTACCTGAACACTGTGTGCGAACCCAGTTGCAGCAAGCGTGCAGGGTAATGGAGAACCCTGGCTGAGCACAAGGCTGGTGCTTCCACCAACAATGAGGGAAAAAAAACAAAACAAAATACAAAAACAAACCACGCTTTCCCAGTGTCTCTGTTCCTCTAGTTTCTCCTTGATGGTGAGCAAAGATAAAAAAATACTCAAGCTGAGATGCGAGTTGGGGTTTATGGTGTTACTCATGCTTCTTGGAGCATTTTGTGTGATCCCTGGAGGGTATGGCTCGTGTATATCCCTGCTGCATGGGATACACCGATGCCACATTTAAAAAGATGCCTTTAAATATAACAGCTGCAACTTGTATTTTCCTGCCAAGTACTCAAGCTTGGGGTGTCAGGTGTGTGTGAGACTGAAAGGCAGTGCCACAAGAAGTTCTATGGCTCCACAGTGGTGCTGTGTACAGACCCACAGCCTCCTACCACATGAATCATAGAATCATCATAAAATACTTTGGGTTGGAAGGGACCTTTAAAGGTCACCTAGTCTAACCCCCCTGCAATCAGCAGGGGCATCTTCAGCTAGATCAGATTTCTCAGAGCCTCGTTCAGCTTGGCCTTAAATGTTTCCAGGGATGAGGCTTCTACCACCTCTCCGGCCAACCTGTTCTAGTGTTTCATCACCCCTGTTGTAAACAATTTCCTCTTTGTATCTAGTCTAAATCTACCTGATTTTATTTTAAAGCCATCACCCCTTGTCCTGTCACAACAGGCTTTGCTAAAAAGATCGTCCCCATCTTTCTTGTAGTGTTGAAAGTCCACAATAAAGTCTCCTCTTGAAGGCTGGTCAAGTGTAGGCAAGGTGGCCCATGCACCTTCGTGCCCCCTTTGCCCCCCAGTGGAGGGAACACGCCAGCCAAGCCCTGCAAGCCTCTGGCTCCCGGGCAGCTGACACTGGAAGTGGCTGGGGCAGGCTGGCCAGTGGCTGTTGAGCCTGGGGCCTGCTGCAGACCCACTTTGCCACCCTGAGGGGTCTCTCCTGGCCCTGAGGGGCTCTGCAGGCTGTACCCTGCCTCCCCAGGGGCTGGGTCCTGCACTCTGGTCACAACAAACCCAGGCAGTGCTACAGGCTTGGGGAGAGTGGCTGGAAAGCTGCTGATTGGAAAAGGACCTGAGACTGTTGGTCGACAGCTGGCTGATATGAGCCAGTAGTGTGTGGCGCCAGGTGGCCTGCAGGAGCCAGCAGTACCCTGGGTTGTGTCAGAAGTAGCGTGGCCAGCAGGATTAGGGAAGGGATAATGCCCCTGTACTCAGTACGGGTGAGGCCACACCTCAAGTACCACGTTCAGTTTTGGGCACCTCACTACACAAAAGACTGAGTTTCTGGAGCGTGTCTGAAGAAGGGCAATGAAGCTGGTGAAGGGTCTGGAGAACAGATCTTATCAGAAGCAGCTGAGGGAACTG
>NW_008589190.1:0-1137 GCF_000691845.1 Merops nubicus
AACTTTCGGTAATCTACCATTAATCTCCATTTTCCAGTTGGCTTCCTTATAGGTCAAATTTGGGCATTATATGGTGAATGATAGGATACAATAATGCCTTTTTGTCTTAAATCTGAGATTACTTCTTTGATGCCTTCCTTGGCAGCCATTGCAATGGAATATTGCTTTATATTAGTAATTTTACTTTGTGGTAAACGGGGAGTTTGTTGGAGTAATCTTATCAATGGTGTTAGTGTACCGAAAGTCCAGAAATGACCTTTTTCATCTTTCCAGGCCCGTCCCAGGAGAACATCCATTCCCAATAGATTAAATGGAATAATTTTGTTCACCACCATATCAATTTGAATGGGTTTATCTTCTCCTGGGAGATGTAAAGTAACCTTGGTCGTTTTTTGGAGGGCTGTATTACCGAATGGTCCATTGATATATATCAGCTTTGAAGATATGGTAACACCACAGAGTTCAGCTATATTAGCATTGAGTGTAGAAATTTGAGCTCCCGTATCTACCACAAAAGTGACTGGGTACTGCTTAGGTCCAATGGTACAAGTAAGCTCCAAATCTCCATTCTTATTTTGTGCTAATCTCAATAAATTTTGCCAATCTTTTGGCATCCGGGTTGTTTTGGAGCCTACTTGTATTTGCACTATGACTTTTTATTTTATTGAGGGACCATTATCATTGCTGTTAGTGCTCGTATCTGGAACTTGTATTTGTATCCTCCTCCGTTGCTGATTTAATTCTTCTCCTTTAGTAGGAGGAGGGCTACTTAGTGTCCCTGCTGGGCAGCCCTATCGGCTGATCTTCCCTTGTCAGCTGACCTCCCTTGGGAGTTTGACCTTGGTCCAGGCCTTGCAGGCTGTCTAGATTGTCTTTGCTGATTGGTTTGGGTATTCCCAAATTTCTTTCGTCAGCTCTGTATCAATTGCCACAATCCGACAAGGGAGTGGTTCAGGGATAATACTGATTCAGGGAACCCCATACGCCTGGCCTCAGCCTTGAGCATGGTAAACCCCCCGCCCTGAGTATATTCTGGCGGGAGAGATGATAAGTTAGGCCTGTTAGAGTATTGGTTTCCTCATTAGCCTGTCGAACTCCCAGGAGGGCTGACTGGTTGTCTCCTCTGCCAATTTCTAT
>NW_008589191.1:0-11939 GCF_000691845.1 Merops nubicus
CCGCCCCGCCTCCGCGGCCGGCACCTCCGCCTTGCCCACGCGGGCAACCACCGATAAGGTTTCCATCCTTGAGGTTCTGGTGAAAGCACAACTGTGAAAAGCCTGACAAACAGAAATTTTTCTTCCCGTTATCACCTGATGGAATAAATTCATAGATAGAGAGCCCTTGTACAGATGAATGTCATAAAGTATCCCTTTAAATAATTTGGAAGGTCTTTGTAATATAATAATAGTGGTGTTTGTCAGTAACCTTCATCTGTTCTACTTATACCCACCTAAAGAGCTAAGTATTAGTCTGACCTAATTATTTTGAGTTCCTGTGGGGAGAAAGAAGAGAAGCAAGAGGAAAATAATCCCACCCTGTGATGAGGGTTGAAGGAGAAGGCAGTTAGTAATGGTCCTCTGCAGATGCCCTTCTTTCCCCCTCACTGTCCTGAGCAGAGCACAGCAAACAAAGTCAGGCAAGGTCTCCCGCTTACACATGGCTGCTGTCAGGGCAGATGGTATTTCAGAATCCTCAGGCATGCAGTCAGGGCAAACAGGATAAGCCAGATATTTTATGCTGAATGTAGAAACCTCCCTGCAAAACAGCAAGCCTTCCTATTACACTATTTATAACAAGAATGGATGATACAGCAATGGGGAAAGAAAGACCTGCTACAGCAAGAATAGACTTTGATTCTGAATCAGTTCTCCAATGATAAACTGGGTCACAGGACCCCACCAGCGAGAGATGTTTCTTGTTTTTCTGGATCATGACAATGTAAATTCTGAACCAAGCAGCTATACTCTACACTCCAGCACTTCATTTGCACCAGCAAAACCCCAGAGTGATAAACAAAACACCAGCTTCAGCTGCTTGAAATGTACAGGGTCACTCAGCGCTCCTTTTTCACCACTCAGGATAGAAGTTTTGTTCACTACATGGTTCTGAAGCCTCAGACTTCAGCCAGAGGTCACATTCATGAATGACAGGCTGAGAGGAAGAGACACATTTACATCAGACATCTCAGCCCCCAGTGTAGACACCAGAAAGCAAGACAACGTGCATACTTTCAACTATGCAACACATGAAAGAAAAAGCCTATTGCAAATTAGGATAGAAGTGAGCACACTAATCATTGTGTATTACTAAATCACAGAATGAGACACTGGAGAGGCACATTGCCCTGAATAATAATTATTTCACCCACCTAATACTAACCTTTACCAAATATTTTGAAATCCACTTCAGACATACTGTACATTCAGATTCTGTATCTATTTTTGCTCATCATAAAAAAGACTCAATGCGCTAAGTGGTGTTTTGTCACTACTGCAAAGAGTGGAGAGGGGAAAAAAAAAGAATTAAAATAATTTAAAAAAAAAAAATCACACACTGTATCTATTAGCTTTCATTGTGGTGATCCGATTTGGACACTGGCTATCTGTTAACTATTTCTCCACAAAAAACAGCCAAGAAAAGCAAACTTTCTGTCAGTAAAGTAACGTTTCACCATCCAGGGTCTGCACCTCCACAGGGGTACCTGTAGAGGTCTGCAATTCAAACACCTTGCCACACAATTTTAAAACAAAACCTGGAGGAGTGGAACAGCTCAGCTGCAGTTATGCTGAACCTTCACTTCAACAAGCAAAATGTTTGTTAACTTCGGCCAGTCCAGTCTGGGTTCTTGTTCATATATCCTGTGGCCACCAGAAGTTTCACAAGACGGGAAGAGTTGGAAGACAAAGCAAAAGAGTAAAACCTTGTTTCCCCATTTCAGCAGTCATTGGTGTTTCTCAACCAACTGGAAAAAAAAGGGGGAGGTTGCAGGATGTAAAATGGTCATCATGAGGACCACTGCTTGGCAAACACCGTCTTTCCCATCCAACCCATTTTATAACCTTGAGCAAAAACAGGATAAACCCTGTGAAGCAAAAGCCACCAATTAAAAAAATGGGAGAATTCTTCTAGAAAATTATTTTTTCTACCAGGACTTTTTTTTTGTTGTTGTTTCCCCTTAAACAACTGTCAAACCACTTATATTTCTAGGAAGAACTCTATAACACCCTTATTACTCAGAAGCCTCACTCTTCTGTGTTCGGACATTTCCTCACACACTGGACACTCATGCCAAATGCTTCCTGAGCAGAGGAGAACTCCCCAGGATGCCAAAGGAGCTGCTTCGACCCCAGTGAGTCCTAAACAGGGCTCAGTAAGCCAGGATAAATTCCCATCCTCTTGCTCCTGAGTTCAGTCAGCCCTCCAGTATTGTTCAATGTAATTTTAAAAAAAAAATAGTTTGGTGGTTTGTTTTGTTTTGTTGTTGTTGTTGGTTGGTTGGTTGGTTTTTTTCCTTTTATGAAAGCAAAAGCATCCAAAAGAATTAATAAGCAATACTACAATGAAAAGTACTGTCTACTGGTATTTATATAGCACTTATGAACAGAATGCAAGATAAAGAAGCACCTTCCCACTTCTTTTACCAGTTTATTTTCACAGTTTTCATGAACATTTTAAAAGACTGTTAATTTGCCTCCAAGTCAGATAAAAGAACTGCCATTGCCAACACAAGATAAAATGTCTAACTGTAGTGGCTGCCAGTAAAAAGCCTTTATTATTTGCTGCTGCTGCTACCACATAATGAGACAAAATGTCCCCAGATACATACCCCTTGCTTAGGAATCAAAACTCCTTGAATAAATCATCTTCTTCTGAAAGTGACAGACCAGATTTGGGTCTTATGCTCACAGTGAACAGGGCTTTACAAGTGCAACACGTGGGAAGCCTTGGCAGAAGTTAATATTTCTGTAAGAGATGACTATCTGAGTCTTGTTAGGAAAGTCGCCTTCTGTTAAAGCCTATACTCAGATAAGTACAGAACTTCAAAAGTACAATACAACTTCTAATTTTTTTTTAGCAGAACTCTACTTTGTAACTCCAAACATCCTGACTTGTGTTTACTTAGAGATAACTATGATATGAAACCCAAACAGACCAGACATGAGAGCCAGATGTAGCATTTTAATGAAAAAAGAATTCCATAAAACACACACAACAGAAGTTAGATGGAGATGTTAAAGAAATAATATGTATTTTTAAATGTATATTAAAAATCACCCTTGCTTTCTGCAATGACGTTTTCTGTAAGCATCCACTCAACATTTTTTTAATGTACCATGAATACTGAAAAAATCAGTTACTGACCAAGAAAGTATGTTTATTATTTAAAGTTTGCATTTATGTATACTGTATTTTTTTAAAATTCAGTATTTTTACACTTCATATAATTTCCTTAACTTGTATTATATCCTGTACATTGCCAGAGTCTCACTGGAATATGCACATCAGTTTAGATATGAATAATCTTGGCCTTTTCTGGACTCGCTCACGTTTGTAACAAGGTGGTTCCTTAGGGAACCAGCTGAGGGAGACTAAGATCATTGTTCCATTTTTTATTAAAATTCTACCTTGGTCAATCCATAAAAATTAGATTCCATACTCATCAGAAACTTCTAAATAAGAGACCCTTCACTCATGGTACATTTCTGCTGTCTGCATCCCAGACACAGACACAAACACTTGTGCTCTCCCACCCCGTACCGCCCTTCCCTACTCCTACATCACAGGAGCTGCACAAAAAGGAAATTTATCTGTAGCCCATGAGTTACTGCTGTTCTGCAAGTCCAGAGCTGAGGACAGAGAAAGAAGGACACACTTCATCAGAAAGGAGATTTTGTTTGTTTCTTTAGACAGTAAAACCTTAAAGCTGCCAGATGTCTGAAGCGCTGGAATTGGTCCCAATGAAGACAAATTAGAAAGGTAAAAGCAGAGATGAGGGTCTATAAGGCATCTTAAATTGCATTCAATACATGACACTGCTTCATCCAGTGTAAGTCTCACTACTGTGGATATGAGGTATGTGTTAACACTGTTTGAATACAGAGGATTGCAAAGAAACTTTTTTAAAAAAACAACTTAGCAATAAGGAAATATAAAACAAATGGACCTGCCCACAGTGTTTTATTTACAATACTTTCCTCTGTTCTTGCTCATCTTTCCACTGTACAAGTAGGATTGCATGGATAAAGTTTCATAATGACAGCTTAATTCAATTCTTAAAGTCACATAGGTTACAAACCCAACTCTACATTCACATTTTAGAGGATACAGTAATACAATTTTTGAATTTTAAGGCAGAGCAAGCCAGGAGAGACTGCTCACCTCAGGCTCAAACACACAAAAAACATCACTAAGTTTTAGAAGATATAAAACCGAAACTTGCTAACAAGGCAGCAATACATTCATAAAAACAGTCCACTTCACCAGCTTGATCCTGCTATGCCAAGCTTATTCCATCAAGCAAAATGTTTACTTTTGTTTGGTGATTTGTTTGCGTTTAAATCTGAAGCATGCCCAACTGCCCAAATCAAGTTACTGCAATCAGAGGTAGGAAACCAACAGCTGATTTCATTACTGAGAGAGCACTATGCTTCCCCTCTCCTCCAGCTACTAGGAACAGCCTGGGAAACAGTTTTCTGTTCATCAGTCCAACAAGTACAGCTCAGACAGCAGAAATAGGCTCCATTACATTAAATCACCGATATACGTCATCCTAATTTTCCACTAAGATGAGTTTTTTGCAAGCAAAGACAAGCTTGATTTGCCTGTGTACCACGTCAACTACTCATGAGCCCATTCTCAGCTGAAAGCCCCATTGCATAATTCAGCTGCTTCACGTCCAAGCCTGTAAGATCTCCTCCGAGTTTAACACACCTCCTTAGCTTTCAATACAGGACAGATGTTCACCTGGTGATGTTGAAACACAGGCAGGGTTAGCTTGCCCTTGTCTGTTAAAAGGTGGGTAACTGCATAATTAGCTGAGCTTTGCCTCAAAGCCCATCCAAAATTTGGCGGTTTTGTTACCAAATGGAGGATTCAAACAATAAGCACAAACCTGTTCTCCAAGGGTTCAAGAGAAATCAGCAACATGCTTGATAATTGGCCACAAAGCATACTGCAAGTAGCAGTGATTTTGACCAATGCCAACCTGTACTGGATCTAGTTCAATGACTTAAAACAGAATAAAATTAGTTTAAATTGTACTCATTTAAAATGAGGTATTTTAGGTAAAAGACAGAGTGGAGAATTCACACCGAGCCTTTATTGTCAAGGCTCAAAACATTTAATGCTATTTTATTGTAGAAGTGAAATACATCACAACTGCATGCATTTTTTAAGATTTTTTTTTTTTAAGGTTTGTAAGATTTATTGTACTGATGACAGTAGGAAATGATCTTATTTGTTCAGTCATTGAATTAATTGTTACTGACTTTGACTTTTTTTTTTTAAAAAAAAGGATACATATTATTTGCTTTATTAACTCACAGTGTCAGATTCAGTAAAGAGTCTTCCACTCTACAGAATCACCCCCAAAGTCTTTATTTTAGGCCTTCCAGGATCAAAGAGACTGATAAAACTTTTACAGAATCTCTAACTTTACGTATTAAAAAAAATTCGCTTAATTTTTCATTCTTGTTAAAAACATATCTAATGTGACAAATTACTCTCCTGTAACCAAAGTGTCTGCTGCACACACATTCACCTGCACTTGGTAGTCACATCTGCTGCAAACAAACAAAAAACAGAAGCTTATGAATGAGCACAGACATTTCATTTGCTTTTAGGAATTTAACTCTGAAGTATGTTTATTCACTGACCTACCAGACACAGAAGAACTGACCTGGTATTTTACCTACAACTAGCTAACAGTTCAATAAAAATTGATTCACCCATATAAAAATCCACATATTCATATATCCATAGAACTTCTCTTCCTCTACCTGCCCCAGGAAAAATAAATAAGCAAACAAAAAGCACTCAATAAAAACATATCTATTCCTATTCTAATTGCTACACAAGTGTTTTGCCAATGACCAGGCCCAACAAAAATTATACCACCACCAGCAGGAAGATGAACCAATACACAGACTGTATTGTATAGAAGAAGGACATTCCATGAATGATCGCTGGGGGTACAAACAGATCAATCAGCTGGTACATAACTGACACCACCCCCAACGATCCCACAAAGGACGTAACTCGGCCTACAACAGGTGGTACAAACAGAGACCCGAGGTTGCCCATAGTTGGCATGGGAAACAGCCAGACCAGCAAGCTGAACACATATGAGAAAGGTGCCCACATAATGACTCCTTGAAGGTCCCTTCCAACCTAAAGGATTTTATGATTCTATGACTCTCACCTGATCGCGCGCGTTCGTAAAGGTCTAAATGGACTGGGCCCCAGCTCCAGGGAGAGTCAGGAGGTCTGCCCTGATTCGGGGCTCGGGGTTTAGACCCCAGAATTTCAACAAGTCATTTGGAAAAAAATTCTCCGTAGTGTCTGAAAGAGAGAGATTCCATTATTTTAATTATCTTCATAAAGAGAAAAATAAAACAGTGTGACGTCCAAGACGTGTGTGGGCTGAAGCTCCAAGGCAGTACCTTGCTTCTGGAACACCCACCTCCCGGTTACTCCTTTGGCACCTTTGCATGTCTTTAACAGGATGAGAAATGCTTTTTAAGCAGTAGCCAGGACTTCAGGAAGCCTACACTCTTTAAGACTCACCAAAATCAGTAAGAACCCAGACCTACCTACCTTCAGTATTTCTGGCTCCACTTGTTGTTTCTTGGGTGTCTCTTTTGACTCAGGCCCTTTTGGAGTACTGGTGTTCTTAAGAGAGGGCGATTCAACCCCTTCACCTTCAAGCTGCAGATTAATGCCTTCTGTGGGGACAGGGTGATCAATACCATTTGGATTCAGATTGCAATGGATAGCTGGGAATAAAATATAAGAAAGAGAAAACACTGCTTAGGAAAGAGAAGCCCATGTTACATTTATCGCAAAATACTATGAAGTGCCATGTGGGAACCAGAGCTATGTCAGATCATGGCAAAAGAACTGTACCTTGACGTGGATTCAGGGCCAGGTATTTGGGAGGATGAGAGGCAATGCAGCACTCTAGAAGGCTATTTAGTGCAGGCTACTGTGTTGAACTCTACTGGATTCACTACACATCCGAGACCCTTGACTTCCAGGTTTTACAAAGGTAGGACAATATACCCTATGCATTCATCTTTCAGCCATACCTTTTTTCTTTTCTAGGCAAGCAAGTTAAATTTTTTCTATGACATTTTCAATTACTACAACATTCTAGGTCCTAAACAACGTGGGCTAAGTAAGCTGTGCACAGCGAGTCAGTCTCTGCACAGAGTAATGACTTACCCAGCTGATTCTCTCTCCTTCAGCACTTGGTGCCACTGCAAATTACCACCTACACCACCCTAACGAGCAAGAGGGATATACTCTCCAGGAGCATATAATGCGGTGTGGACTGATGACAGCAGAATAAGGAAAGCAGTTGGAGGAAAAAATAAAACAAACACAAACCATACCACAGAAATGCACATTTAGAACACTAGCAGGCATTTAATCTTTTTGTGTCCGAAATTTCACAGTTCCACCACTCACACAAAGTAGCCTTAACAACCTCCTTGGCACATGCAACAATTCTGAACGGGTGGATCTTCAGGCAACTTTTCCTTCATGCAACTGTCCAATTTTTGCATTCATGTTCTTGGATAAGTGCTAATGCTACTCATAATTAATGGTCTCAACTTTCCCTGTATGCAAAACAGTGCTCAGATACTGTGGTGCAACATTTGACAGATCTAACAGAAACCCAAAAAACAATGTAAAGCCAAAATAAAAGCTCCTCTTTCACTTGCTTGCCTTAAAAGCAAATGGTGGGGAGCAGAGGAAGGAATCAAAACTGCCAGCTTCTACCCACTATGGACTGATCCTTGAAAGGCTCTCCTGGAAAACAGGCTCAGGCTGCCAGAGAAGGCAAAGGGTACTTCAACTACAGCACCTCTCAAAAAAACATTCGCCTTAAATCCCAGAGGCTTCATTGAGAACTCCGAGCCTAAGCCACAGCATTTCCTTGGTGCAGAATTAAAGCAGAGGCAAAAAATTTGGCTTTTTCTCCTTGGCATTTTCAAGAACATCCAACTACCTGTAAAAGACAAGTGATCTGTCCAAGCACTACAATACGTACATCTGCAAGGCAGATGTGGAAACATCTTCCATCTTCAAGTCAAAGGAACGTTATGAAGGATAATTCATTAACAACACGGACAGATGGAAAGCAATAAAGAACTGCAATATGTTTTATTACAAATTGCAGCCATTTTATATAGAAGAATAGAAAAATACATCACTGGCCCACAGAAAACTAGTAATGAAACTAAAGACAGAAGGCAACTAAATTTCAGTGTCACTGCAAGTAGCTGTAGGGGATTAGTCCTGGACTTCTTTTAGAAGTGTGTAAATGAGACAGAGGTCCCTCTCCAACCAGCCAGTTCCTCAGCAGATAGCATGAGAGAAAAGGAGGAGGAATCACTAGACTATACAACATCCAGAGCTGAACCCTGCAGAGACCACCTTCTGGGGAAGTTAAAGAAGAGGCAAACGATACAGAGCTTCTGGAGGTGAGGCAGGGTTTCTACTCTCCACCTCAGGGACCAGCACAGGAGAAGGATTTCCAGCTAAAAATCCTTTTTTTCCCTCAAAAGAGATTCCCCCATCTGCTTACGCCTTACATAGAGTTACAGTTTTGCTTTGAAAGCACTGAGAAACCTCTGAGAAGTTTTTTGGAAACTCCTGGGTTTCTCTTCAGGCACCAAATTCTCAAAAACAAGAGTATTTTTTATTTCAGTCAGGGAAAAAAGCACCCAAGGAAAAGCGGGCTGCGGCAGTCTGTGCGGCCGCTGTTCTGATCAGCACCTCTGCCTTACGTCAGTAGGGTCAGCATCTGCAACTTCTTCCTGATACCTGAAGAGCTGCTGAGAGCCGCCTTTCCTAAACCAGCTCTAAGGAGCTTTCCCCTTAGCTCCTTGCTGCAGCTCTTCTTCCAAGTCTCTCTCTTCCCTGGTTCAGCCCAATTCTGTAGTTTGGCTGAAGGCAATGCAAAACCAAGTCCCATTGTTCTATGATTGCCTCTGACTGGCAAGGAGGAAAAATAGGTGACTGTCTTCAAGTCACTCCTTTCCTCCTGCTGGTTTTCCCAGCCACACCACCCAGTCAGACCAAAACAGTTTCTTAAACCTTAATAATGTTAGCAGAGGCATTTCCTCACTTCTGAGTCCTTTATTTCTAGGTGTGCTCCATACCTACCCCCTCCTGGACTTTGCTTTTGTCATGGCTACAAGACTATTATGGAACTGAACTTGAACACAGCTGGCACTTGATTTTCCCCTTGCAGGACATCTTTTTTTTTGTCAGAGAAAATGCAAAATCCTTTTTACATCTGCAGGCATCACCTGCTCTGGCTGTACAGCCATTATGGGAAAGAATCTAGAACCTGCTGAAGGGAGTCTCTGGGGCTTTTAAACTCCCATAGGAGACTTCAAGGAGATACAGTTTTGTTGTTTGTGTTTACATCAGTGTGCCTTAAGACACCAAAATATATCTCTCTCCTAGATCATATCCACCTATGATTATATGTCTCCTCTAGATCATATTTACCTACTGGGAAGAAACAAGTTAATTGCTAATGACTACTTTGCTTATCCTCCAGACCACAGAACAGATGGATATAATCCACCATGACCGTCTTTTTTCACAGCCCAGTGAGGATGGAAACTATTCTGCGCATAGCCAAAGTAAGGATCTTGCCTAGCAGAATGAGAAGACTCCTGCATACACTTTGCAAGGGAGGATTGCAAGTCCACCCTTCCCAGTGTCCCCAGACAATAAAGCTTAAGAAGGATGGTAGGAGAGGATGGACAAGGAAAGCCTTCTGGGTTACATCATTGATTTAGCACACATGGCAGGAAGCAAATGACCCAGACTTCTGATAATAGGGTAGCATAAGCATCACCTGGATGGCTTAAAAAAGAAATAAATCACATGGCAAGATGCTGCTTGACTCATAGCCCATCATTCTTTCAAGAGTAATGAATGTTAGTGCTATTTCAGAAATGCTTTATATTGAGCTCCTTCAGGATACAAAAGAAAGAAAAAATTGGAGAGGCTGCTAGCAATTACATACATGGCCATTACTTTTTTATTGAAAGGAGGTGACTGGCTAAAAGAAACACAGGCTGCCTCAGGAAAGTCGTTTCCAAAGTTGCTGATACTGGGAGGACACATCATTTTTATTTCCTAGGGGTAGAACGAAAGAGTTCATCTCTATCCTTCACCTCCTTCACAGACTTGGCTTACCAAGCACCTGGACTGAACCTGTTCCTTAAGGAGGACACGCCTCGAGCAGTAGCCTCAGCATGGGCAGAGGGCAGACTGGAGGGCAGAGGCCAGGATACAGGATACGTACCCCAGTCACTTTGGACAACTAATCCCTGTCATGAGCCATCTCCAGGTAGTCAGCTCTATTGCTTTCCCCTAGTGTTGCCTCCAGTTCTTAGCTACACAGAGGGTAAGAAAGAATATTTACTTGTATGGGTCTATTAATTCCTTTTACCACACAGAAATACATCTATCTCTGGGGCAGAGGTGGAGCTCTCGCCTCCTTTAAAATGCCAATACAAATCCTAATTGCTCCCTTTCAAGATTTGTTAAAAGCAGTGAAAGGGGTCAACATTTAGTCAATAATACACATTCTCTTCTTAAATCAGCACCTTACATAATTTTAGCCAGATAAGGCCAGCTCTAAACTCAGGATTGACTAGCAACACTGGAGGGTTATCTCCAGTGGACACTGGAGATACACTACACTGGATAACACTGGACAGCATCCAGGGTTAACATCCTGTAGGTCTGAGTCTAAGCAGCTCTTAGAAAAGAATCACCAATCACCAGCTTTACCAGAATCCAACTGCTGTGACCCTATTAGTTGACTCTTAAATTTCTTTCAGGACTTAACGCTATATTCATCAGGAAAAGATTCTACCTCCAAACAAAGTAGTTTCTTGCTAAAATATTTGTGCAAGCTCTTACTTCTCATTACCCTGGTATTGGCTAACACGAGCTCACCCCACCCTTTGCATTCAGACCATTTCCCCACACTGCTCCTTTGACAATAGCCCTACCGTCTCAGCTACTGTCTCAGCAGCTCTTCACTCTACCAAATTAAATCCACTTCATCATTCCCAGACTTTAAAAGTTCATCAAGACACCAAACCCTACTTCCAAATCATCTGAGAGTATCAGCCTAATATCACTAGATATCAGCAGTACCACTAAACTTTGAAATAGAACCTCTTCCAATATTCTTCCATACAATCTCAATAGTCATACATCATCCATATGTTCCAGTAATACAACTCTTCAGTTTCAGAGCACTTAAATTCTCCTGTCCCTACTGAAAACCCCACCTAACAGCTGATGAATGCCATGTGTCTCCTCATGCTCCCCAACAATTGTCACTTAACTTGGAAAGCTTTCTGTGGTGGGAACTTGTTTTCTTTTAGGGAGGGAGGCTGGATTTTCTGTACAGCTCCAACTGCACAGCAACAATCACATGATGAATGGTGCTGGCCAGCACAATAACACAGATCCACAGATTACATTTATGAAAAAAACTATTATTTAAAACAGAGGTACTTAAGTGTCCTTGTACTCCTAGCTCAATGGTAGAGCTGAATCTACAGGAAAACACCCGCTTTTCCAGAACTTTAAAGAAAAGACTGCTGAGATCTGCCAAGTGATGACAGTTAAAACCTCTGTGAGAAAAAAAAGTAAGTGGAGCACCCAAAATGGAAAAAATAACCATGTCTGTCCCAAAAAACTAGGGAAGGAGCAAAGTTAATGCAATACAGGGTGTATTTTTTCCCACACGCTAGAGGACAAGCCCAAGCCCTCCCCACGTTTCCAGAGCAGGCGAATCCGGTGCCCTGCAGAGGCCGGGACAGCTGCGCCCGGGCCCAGCCCCGACGGG
>NW_008589192.1:0-1356 GCF_000691845.1 Merops nubicus
GGTGAAAGAGCAATTGATGCTCTTAGGAAATTTAATGAAGAAGGAGACCTCTCTGTATTACAGTTTAACGAAACAGGTGCAGAACAAAAGTGTATTTCTATGTGGAGTTATGAAGACCTACAGGCAAAGAAAGAAACAAGGCAGCAAAGTACAGGAATCAAAAAAGGGACCAGATGAAGCAAAGATGAAGGCTTTGCTAGAGAGGACTGGTTACACTTTGGAGGTAATACAGGACAGAGGAAATATGGGGGGACGGTATATTCTGGTGTTCAGCCCGGCATTGGAACAGAGGTTTTTGTTGGTAAGATACCCTGAGATTTATATGAAGATGAATTGGTACCACTCTTTAAGAAAGCTGATCTGATTTGGGATCTGCGCCTCATGATGAATCCTCTTTCTGGTCAAAACAGAGGTTACGCTTTCATTACCTTTTGTAGTAAAGATGAAGCACAAGAAGCAGTCAAACTGGGGCTGTCAGTTCTTTTCAGTGGCAGTCGTGCAGTCAGTTCACTACATAGAAACCTGACTTGGCCAGCAACAAAATTTAAAAGGATAAGTACTGCCAAAAAGAACGCAGCATATGCATCTACGCTAACCATGATTGTCGCGAAAGCTGGCGGCCATACTGCTTCCTTCCATCTGGGTCAGGGTTTGCATACGCAGGAAAAAATTAGGTTTCCACGTCCCCAACCCAGGGTGCATGTGTGGTTCAAAATGGCTTAAAAAAAAAAACAAACCCCAAAGGTAGTTAAAGGAAAAAAAGAGGAATATGCTTTGTAAGATATATTAGATCACTGTTTTTCTTACTATCACTAGTTCAGGGAAGTGGACTAAGAGTCAAGGTGTACAATGATTTGATTAGAGAAAAGAGGTCAATTGATACTTCCTTAACTAAGGGTAATTCTCAAAAGTGGGAAAATGGACACCTGAGCAGGTTATAAAACATTATGGACCACCAACCTGGAACCCTTATGGAATTATTAATGGAGCAATATAATCTGAATAGGATAATTAGATTGCAAGCTGTGTTAGAATTTATTACTAATCAGACAACTCTGGCACTTGACCTCCTTGCAGACCAAGCTACTGAGATGAGAAATGCCATTTATCAACACCATATAGTCCTAGACTACCTGTGAGTGGAAGAAGGAGGAGCGTGTGGCAAATGCAATGATTCCACTTGTTTACAAATATCCAATAATGGAAAGGTAGTGAAGCAAATAACAAAAGAAATAAGAAAACTAGCCCATGTACCAATCCAAACCTGGAAAGGAATGGAATGGGGTATGTTCTCATGGTTGCCTGGTGGGCCATGAGTTAAACGAGGATTTATTCTTTTTCCTTTGTGGAATAGTA
>NW_008589193.1:0-10692 GCF_000691845.1 Merops nubicus
TGTCAAAAGCTTTATTAAAGTCCAGGTTGACTGTTCCTAGAAATGTTACTAGACTGATGTTACAGGCATCAGTCCAGTGAACATATGTTTGAAACTGATATGACTGAGAAAAATCAGTGATAAAAGATTGCTGGTAAAGGTATCACACACATCCCTGATATTCAATTTCATTTTAATAACTGCTGGAAAGGACACTCACATGAAAACATGATCACACACAAAAGGCTTCTCTGCCATACTCATATATATAAAAATATATATATAGATATATATAAAAAAAAACATCTATCAGGGAAAAATGTCACCATTTCAGATGGTGCTGGTTATTACCCTGATTTATAGACTGGGTGCTAGATCTTCATTTCTAGGGCTAACCTGAAGAAGGATAAAGTATTGGAGATGTTCAAAGAAAAAGCTTCTCTACTCAAAATCAACTATTCCCCATTAGAAATTGGAAAGGAAACTCCACTAATTGTTTTATACAGATCAAAGTTAGGTAGACACTGACATATAACAATGTACTCTCTCCACAACCAAGGGAAAACTCCAAAGCAAGGAAGTTGGCTATCATCTGTGGGTAAAGGTGGACACTTACCCTGATGAACGTTGGAAACCCCTGGCCATAGTACCCAACAGCAAAGTAGTCTGGTTTTGGTCTGATCACCTTCACAATGTTCTCATAGAACTGGGCTTGCTTTCTCTGCAAGAGAAACAAGAGGAATTTTAATGACCTAAACTTTAGGGAGATGCTTTATAGTTAAGAGCTAAATCTCTAGCTTAAAGATGTCCATGTTGCATTTTGCTCCTTTTCCTCCTTTCTATCAGATATATGCTAAGATTTTGAAATACTAGATTCTGTAGCCATGATATGTTGGTGAACCTCACTGCTCCTTATCCAACCTCTCAGTTTTGAGGAAGGGCAGGACTTGGAGAGGGAGCTGGCAGTGAAACACTGGAACCATGGATCACACAACCACCAAGGCCAGTTCATCTCAGTGGTGCTGACTTCTCAGTTTTCAGCTGTTATATTTCATTGCATTTTATTTCTGCTTCTTTTCCATGCTGACAACTATTTATTTGCACATGGGGAGCGTGAAGTGGAGAACTGCAGAAAAATGGAACTTCTGGAATAAACACATGCGTGGCAGATGGCATCTGTTTTCAAAGCAGAATCCTTCTTTATCTCAAATGATGAAATAATAATAAACGTGCAGCTTCAGACGATCTGCTCATTAATTTATTTTTAGTCCATTACTTTCTGTAAGAGAATGAATCCTGATTTGGGGGGAGGTTCATTACTGCTCCCATACAACAGACGACTCAATGGCAAGGAGACTACAAAGACCCAGATCTGCCACAGAGGTCTCAGCTCCTGTACCAAAACTATTTTGTCTTTGGGGACTTATCTACTATTTAATATTGCTTGAATAAATGAGACAATAGGGAGAACAGAAAGAAACAAAAAACTTTATTGAATGGAAAAAAAAAAGAGCTAATGCTGTTTAGCAGGAGCAGTAAGAGAAGCTGATGGTGCATGGGAGACCTGACTCCTATGAGGGTGTGAATTTTGGTCTTTGCCTATCTTGGGATGAATTCCCAATGCACACTGGCACTCATTTTTGTGACATCTCTCTCAGTTTCTCCTGTCTGATAATTAAAGAGCAGATAAACTCAGCTGTCTGATGTGAGAATTGGAAGTTTTGGGCTTCCCCTATTAGAAGAGGGAGAAATTCCATCTCCCCAGGCAGATGAATTTTACCTGCTTTACACCACTGCCTGGAATTTTGTCACTTAATGCAAACAATGACATATTGACTGTGCAAGAGAAATGGTGCAAAACCCCATAACTCAGTTGACTTGCCATCAGTGACCACATATAAAGTGCAAATTCAGGTTTCTGCTCCAAAACAGATACTGTGTGATAAGTAAAGAGGGGTTGCCTCAGTGACAAAGTTGTTCATGTTCCCTTGTGCAAGCATAAAGGAGATGGAAAATGAAAAACCAGGGACTCAGAGCACTGGTGAATAATCAGATCTGACACAGGAGAATCATTCCTAGCTGAGGCACCATCTCTATCAGATGCCTTTTATATTGAAAGGAATGATTCTATGAATATTCTCTACTGAATGCAGCCCTGCTAGCAGTGGCAGAGGCAGAAGGCTGAGGAAGACTCTTCTGGAACACCACAGCTCCTGAGAAATGCTCTGGGTATACACCCCACACCTCCTGCAGTACAAGGCAACCTCAAGCCAGGCTCCAGATTTGTTAGGCAAAGCAATACAGTCAGTCTGTCCCCCAAACCAGCTAAAATGTCAAAAAGGAGGACATCAGAAAGGGAACCAATCTCAGCTCTTGAGAGCTGGAGGACAGAACCATGGACAAACCAAGGAAAAAGTTGTAAAGGGGTGAAGAAACCATAAAATTAAGAGGAGTGGTATTTACCTTTCTTCTTTCCTGTGGGGAGATGGCTCCTAACCACCCTCCAACTGAGTGTCAGTGGAGAAAGGAGGTGCAATGACACCATATTAATGCCCAGCTCAGGCTGGGATAAAGCAAATAAATAATTCAGTGAAATCAAGGTCGATGTGCTCTGGCGAGTGGCAGAGGGGAAGTGTATCAAAAACCCTGAAAGGCCAAATTTTTTTCAGAGCCAAATTAGAATCATGTCCCAATTCCTGGGAAGATGGTTGAGAAGTTCAGAGGGCCAGTGACAGCTGCCATTTATCTCTTTGGAGAAGAGCAGGAGGGAAAAAAAACTGGTGCAGGCATAATGAATGGGCAACGTCAGGGCAAAAATAACTGACTCTAGACATGAGTGCTTGGGGATTATTCATACCTAAAAAAGGAAACGTGGCTATGGAAAGACACTTGAGAGAGAATGGGGATTTTTTTTCATGATCCTGTTTTGAGTTAAATTCCAAATTACCTTTTATACCCCAAATAAATCAGCTCAACATTACCCAAATATTTTTTTATTTCAGCTAAAAACCAAAAAAAGTAAAATTCCATCTTTTTCAGGCACTCCAATGACAGCCAACTAAACAACTGTGTCCAAAGTGGGCATCTAGTTCTGAATTTTGCTGTCCTAAGAGAGATTTTCAGTAGAAGTCTAAAAGCTGAGAAATTAAATTCTGAAGAAATTGTGGTAGTGACAGTCATTAAAAAAAAACCTACCAGCAGTTCACTGAGTTGTTCATAATCAAACATTTCATTTTCATACTGTTCTGCAAGTTCTTTACCCAAGGCAATGGCCTCTTCCCACATCTGTTGAAACAAAAAAAACCATCACAAAACAACAACAAAACCCCCAAATTACATTCCTTGGTTAAACACCAACACTGGAATAAAATGAATCTTGATGAAACACCCCAAAATATGTCATCATGTGTCCAAAAGCACCGTGCACTCTATGTGCCCAATGGCTGGGGCAGCATTAACCACGTTTCTCTTTGATGCAAAGCAAGGAAAAGGATCAAATTATCAAATTTATCAAAAATAAAAAGAATCCTGCTCACCCAACTAGAGATCCAACATTTGGCAACCACGGCCTGCCCACAAAGAAACCCAGGACCCAAGACTTTGGACAACTGCAATTGATTGATGATAGCTCATAATCACCTCTCTCCCCCTCTAATATCTATAATCCATATTAGACAGGACAGGCAATTTGCAGATATGGCTTTGAGCAAATATTCATTCTACTTCCATTGGTTCTTTTGCCTCTCTTGTTCTTCAACCATGAAATTCAGCAGCCGTCTCAACTGACCTGAAGAAATTTAACAATATCCTTCAGCTCTTCAGAAGCCAACAAACTTAATGAGGAGCAGCAAGAATGTTTTTAAATGGGCATTTTTCATTTTTTTGTTTAAATTTTTTTTTTCTACTCTAAATATAAAGAATCACCCAAACCCACAAAGATACTCAAATTAGCACACCAGGCTATCTAAGATCAAACTTGATGATCTGCCTCCGCTGCTGAAATTTAGCTGGCACTGCTGACCTCACTTAATTAAGAAAAAAAAAGTGATTTGGAATGAGTTATAAATCCATTTGGTTCATATTACCCTTCATCTTCAATTTAAATCCCCTACCCACGCCACCTCATTCTCCTCTCAGCATCAGGCCACATGTTCCTTGCCCCAGTGAAATATTGAGGTGGCTGCAGATGGCTGGAGGAGGGCTCAGCAAAAGGGCTGAACGTGTTGCCCCACCACTCCCTGGAGACATCCACCTCTGGGAGCAAAGAGCTTGAAGATGAAGCACCACAGCTTCCAAAGATGGTGGGTGCTGGATGCTGGGGAGAGAGAAGGGAATGGGGCTCCTGGAGAAACCTTCACACAGATTCCTGCATCCATCCTGTACAGAGCCCCCAGTGCCACCTGCTTGAGAGCACTTGGAAAGAAGGAAGATTTTACCCTCCAAGATCAACTGCAAACCAAAAGTCCTCTGAAACACCCAAGTGAAATCCCACCACTTAAAGCCCCACGTCAACGTTGAATTTTGCCTTTTGACCTGCAAGTGGAAATCACATTAGTCAACGCTGAGGGAATTTTGTCTTTTGACCTGCAAGTGGAAATCACATTTCTTAGTGAACCAGGAAAACTTGGAAAAAAATAGGAGTTTTAGGAAAATTCATAGTTCTGCTGCCTGCACCTGCTGAATCATCAGGCAGAGCAGAGCTACCTGTGATTTGGTGGCACAAACACCACAGTAGGACCTAGAGTATCTTTTTTTTCCCCTTAGGAATTGGCAGCTTGGAACCCAGGCAGGCAGAATCCTCAGCAAGTCTCCCCATACATGTCACACGCCAAGGCCATGGATGACCACGAAGGACAGTCTGGTACCTCCATGAACATTTCAAAAAAAACCTTCTCTTCATTTTTCACAGAATGTCTTAGACTGGAAGGGACATTTCAAGGTCATCCAGTCCAACCCCCTGCAGGGACAGGGACATCCCCAACTAGAGCAGGTTGCTCAGAGCCCCGGCCAACCTCCCCTGGGATGGTTCCAGGGCAGTGACCACCTCTCTGGGCAGCCTGGGCCAGGGGCTCACCACTCTCACTGTAAAGAAGTTCTTCCTTTCTATCTAGTCTAAATTTCCTCTCTTTTAGTTTCAAACCATCCCCCCTTGTACTGTCCCAGCAGTCCCTGTCACAAAGACTGTCCCCATCTTTCTCCTAGAGCCCTTTAAGTGCTGAGAGTCTGCAATAAGGTCTCACCTCCTTGTTCCTACAAGAAGTTTGATAATACTATTTATCTAGGGAAGAGGATTGGAATGAGCACGAGTTCCCTCCTGTTTATAAAGCCCCTTTAACATGGAAAGCACATCAGAACGACTAATTACAATCACCATAATGAGGGATCATGCCTGCAGGAAGTCACAAGGCAGACTGTGTGCTCTGCAACACCAGTGTGGCAAATGGAAGGATCCCAATGTTTTGATCCATATTATGTTCCTAATCCAGAAGGATGATACAGAGCCTGTTTTTATTTCTAAACAAAATTAAGATGAGTTTAATAGTAAAAGGCATATTTGCAGAAAATGAAGGATGTTTTCACATCTAGGCTGAGTTCATTTTCCCTCAGAAGAGCCAAAATGCCACCAACTTATAGGAACCAAACTAAGGGTCAGTTGTTTGGTGTGTCAGCAAGGGACACATTCCAAAATCACTAAACCTCTCCTCATTTTGACTGCCAGTTTCTTTTTAATCCCAGCCATCCATAAATCAGCACATTTTCCTTTCTAAGCAAAGAGCATTCCCATGGTTTCCCTTGTCCCAGTTCTCTGCTGGTGTGTTCCAGATTTAACCAGTCCATCTCCCAAACCGAAGCACTCGTCTGTTGTCACAATATTGAGAGATGATCTCAGGCAAACAGCTTTGGAGCTGAACGAGATGGGAAGTAAAGGGAAGTCTAAATAATTTTAGATTTGCATCAACAGGGTAAACAAACTCATTCAGTTCCTCCACGGGATCCTGGAGGAGCAGAGACATCACAACGTGCTTCCAGAGCACGTCTGGCAACTCAGCTCACCAACACTAATTAATTGCACCCAGCCATCAGGAGGGAAGGGATTCTGGACTGGTGGGGGAGAGAGGAGGGGAGCAGAGGACCTGAGGAGGCTGAAATGCCACGTTGGTTGTTGCTCAGCATGAAGGCCCTCATGCCACCACAGCTCTGCAGCCCATGGGTCACACCACAGCAAGCCCAGCCCAGACTCCCCTCTTCTTCTGCTCAGCTAGGAAGGATAGTATCAATGGGCAACCCAGCAGCCAAAGTCCTCCCTCCACTCTGCACTCATACACCAAAGAAGCCTGGTGGCCCACCACTGGAGGAAGGAATAAGTCAATACACTCATGACACAGGGGGTGCAGAAGGGAGCAAGCTGGCCAAGGATCCAAGCCATGGGGATGGAATCAGCCAGGCTATGAATCCCAGGTAGAAATTTATGGTCTTCTTGTGCCATCCTGGAAACTCCACTTCCTGTGATGAGTCAGGGAGCCCCTTCAAGAACCAGAACCTTCACACACACATCCACTGTGCAGGCAAACCTCCCAACTCCACTGCAGAGTCAGCTCTAGAGGTGGCTTCTTGCCCCAGCTCCAAGTTCATGTGGAAGGTGGGGGCACCTGGTGGTGATCTCCTCATCACTTCCCACCCAAGGCTGGCCAGACCCTGGGTGAAAACCAGTCCTGAAGGTCTCTCTTGCCTGGTTGTGGACATCATTTAACCCCAGCACTTCACACCTGTACTGCTGCAATGCTCTGGAGTCCACCAAAACTTCAGGAATGACATGGACCTCTTGGAGCGGGGCCAGAGGAGGACACAAAAAAGATCTGATGGCTGAACCCCTCTGCTGGGAGCCCAGCAGGAGAGAGCTGGGGTTGTTCAGCCTGGAGAGGAGAAGGCTCCAAGGAGACCTTCTGGTGGCCTGCCAGGACTACAAGGGGAAAGCTGGGGACAGACTTTTCTAGCAGAGTCTCTTGTGACAGGCCAAGAGGTGATGGTTTGGAACTAAAAGAAGGACATTTAGACTAGAAAGAAGGAAGACATCTTTTAGGCTGAGGGTGGTGAGCCCCTGGCCCAGGCTGCCCAGAGAGGTGGTAGAAGCTCCATCCCTGGAACCAGGTGAGGTTGGATGTGGCTCTGAGCACCCTGCTCTAGCTGCAGAGCAGAGGCTGTGTTCCCACTGTGCCTCCTCCAGCCAGATCAAATCCTTGACATGCTACTGAATATAAATATTAGTAATTTATTTTATGAATGTTTCAGAGCCTCAAGAATGAAACCTCAAATTAAAGAAGACATTCAGTTCATTTACAATACACTGGCAGTCATCACCCAATTTTAGCATTATTCCTTGTAATCATTCCCCTACATATAAGTGCAGGTGAACACAAAATAAACATTTGAACATTTGTTTCTGGCCTGAATCACTTTAAAAGTTAGTGTACAAGTTACACTGATCATATTCTGTCATATTATTTTTAAGGGAAGACTTTCAGGTATAGAGAAGAGATAAACCAACTTTTCTTTGCTGCTGCAACTCTACCAGAAAAGTGCCTCACCATGGGGTAAGACTCAACTTTTTGAGTCCCTTCACCACCCAGCTGTTCCCTCAACCCTTTGTGCAGCTGGCCCACATCTGCAACATCCCCAATCCAAAGCTGGACATTTTTCCAGCACTGTAAGAGAAGCAGGAACAGTGTGGTTATTAAAACCCCCTCCACAACCCACCGAAAAATTTCTCACCTTACTACAGAGCAAATTTATTCAGGTGAGGACAGCGTGGCTGTGGCAAAGGCTCCTGAGAAATGAAATCTAGATTCTTGAAGGTCAATAACTCCCAATCTGCTGCCTCACAGATTTCCTGCCTTGGAAGGTTTCCCAGGTTTGCCCAGGATGTGGCAGGTCTTCTGAAGGAATGAGCCGTACGGGGAGCTACCACACAGGATTTGTACCAAGTACAACTCATTAATGTGAGAAACAATTTATCTGGAGAGTGTACCAGAGAGAGAGAGGTTGCCCACAGTGGGAGGAAAATGCTTCTTTTATATTGAAAGCAGAAAGAAAAATGTGCATGGCAAAAATTTAGTTGTGTAGACACGAGCTGCAAATTGTTCTGGGAGAGACTTTGAGGATGGAGTAGGAAATCCTTTCAGGGAAAACCTAGCAATTGAATTGATTTTTGAAGCTGGCTGCCCAGAAAGAACTGCAGCATCTAATATAGTTTTTGAGGTTCTTTAATAGCAGCAAAGGAGGATCTTAGGGTATTTCTTAGCTCCTGCTGAGTTAATGGTCAGGAAAGATGAAATAGTCCAGGCTAAGAATATTATCTTGCAATATTGTGATGCAGGAGGGACATTCCAAGCTGTTTACATTCTAAATAGTGTTAATTAACCATTGAGTAAGCTTAATATTTTAAATAAAACATCAAACCAGTATTTATCTATTCCTAGTGTTGCATTCAAGACATGTAAGATATAGCCATGGTTAAAAATGCTTTAAAATAACCTGCTAAGTTGTTTTGGAACATGGTCAACCACTAACTTTTCTCTCTGAAGACTGTTGTTGGCCTTCAGAGCTCTCAGGGTGGGCTCCCATTTTGGGCAGACAGGTGAATTTCACCAGGCTCTTGTTAGATGGAAGAAAAAGCCATTTGATGGCATCCCATGAGCTGGAAAAAAGCCATTCTGAGGCAAAACGTGGCATTTACTGTGTTGTTTTAAATATTTTGTGCTTGTTTGCTCCAGTAAATGGCAAATGGTTTTTTTTGGGAGGAAAGAGAGGAGGAAGGAGGAGCAGAAATAAATAAGCAGGGTGGATTTATTTACTTCTTTCTCCCTGGGACCAACATTTTCAGTTTATGGAGGAGCAGTGGAAAACACATCCTGATTTATAGACTGTGGCACCACCAGCAAACCTGAACCATGTTCCTCTTTGTGCACTTTACTGTGCTGCTGCTTCCTTCCCAGCTCCAGAAAATCACACAAACCTCTTTAAAAACAGCATCTTATCTTTGCCCATGACACTGAGTATTTCTGGGCTTCAGCAGGGTAAGATGTGGCACCAGGGGATGTGGTTTAATGGTCATGGTAGTGCTGGGTGATGGTGGGACTTGATGATCTTAGAGGTCTTTTCCAACCTTAATGACTCTCTGATTCTATTCTATTAACACTGACTAACATCAACAGCTCCACACGGGCAAAACTTCACCCCCTTCCCTCATTCCCTTTATTCCCAGCACTATTTTTCCTTCTCATCCCGAGACACTCTAATCTATGAGTTTTCAGCAAAGTCCCTGGATTAAGGGCTTTGTTCAAAACTACAAAGCTTCAGCCAAACACAGAAAGAGCAAACACTTCAGAGCAGTTCAAAGGAGAGGTCACACTGCTGTGGCAAGCCTGAGGATAAAGCTTTTAAGGGCAGAAGCCAAGAGAGATGGAGATGAGAGTGGAAGGTGCAGCACGGTGAAGAATAATAATTTAGGAGAGAAAAAGGTGTGTGTCCTAGGGAAATGTGGAAGTAACATTTAATTTTGGAAACAAGGGGCTTAGAAGAGTACTGAAAAATTATTCCCAATAAAGAATCAAATCCCTAAAGCAGAACTGCACCACAGAGAAGTTGTATCTGAAAATGTGAATTCACTAAAGGTGAAGAGTGTGCTTCAGCTTTGCAGAAGATGGGCTGAAGGACCAAAAATCCAACAGAAGAAGCAAGCTTCTTAAGAGTAATATATTAAAAAAACAGAAATCAAAAGGAGGAAGGGTAAATGGATCTCAAACTACAGCTAACAGGGATACTCCCAGTGAAGGATTCTGTTCTCAGCCAAAAGGAGATGCCCACACTCATTCTTTCAGTGCAAGCCCACACTTTGTGTTATTAAATCACAAATTTCTCAGGCACTTCTGGTCTAGAAGTGAGAGGTCCACTTCATCCCAGTCTGTGTACAGAGGATTATGCCTTCCTCTAAATTCATCCCACCAAGAATGCTAATATTAAGGAATGGGCCTCATGGTTGGTCTTCAGAAGTGCACTGAGTGCTCCCCTTGGGAAATTACTCTGCTAAAAGAAAAGGACCATGATTTATGAGAGGCTGAACCTCACCATCCTTTAAAAACAAAAAGCCAGTGTTTTAAAAGCAAGCATCACCTGGTAAGAAATCCTTCTCCTTTCCTCTACATAATGCCAAGTCCCCCTCCACTCTCAAGTCCATGGCTTCCCACCAGGAGGGTTGGAGTGGAAGAGCCACAGGCTTAGAACGACTTTAAAACAAAACTCCTGAACTTTTCTAAAAGCCTGGGAGCAGCTCTACAGCTGTCCAGGGCAAAGTGACCTCCTTCTGACATCTCCTGTTAACTTTATGGGAAGTGAAAGCAAACCAGTGGGCTAAATCCAGAGTGACTTGCCAGGCAGAGACACAGCAGGGAGCTCAGGGCATAAAAATCCTGCATAGGTACATGTGAGAAATTGATTTAATCCAATGTCAGAACATCCCAAATGAGAGGATTCCCCTCATTCTAGTGTGGAAACCTCAACGTTGAGCTTCCTGATGTTTGAAAATCCAAGTGAGATGCTTCTATTCTGACTGGATAGTGATTTAATTTTTGCCTTTTTATTGAACAATGTGAAAAGTTATTCCCAAATTGGAGTGTCCAGAAAATGAGAGAAGAAATGCCTGCAGCTAGGAAAGAG
>NW_008589193.1:10704-15591 GCF_000691845.1 Merops nubicus
AGAGTGTTTGGAAAATAAAACCACCAAAAAAAATCCTGCAGGTGTCCTGTGACTTGGGTTCTGCAAAGGCACAGGAAGAAGCAATCACAGCTGTCCCTCTGACTCCACTCTTCACCAAAAAGTTTCAGAATAATGAAGATTCAGTTGTTTAATCTAAGAAGCTGGGGAAGGGTCCAGAGCATGAGTCTTGGAGGAGCAGCTGAGGGACCTGGGGGTGCTGAGCCTGGACAAAAGGAGACCCCTTATCCATGGAGAGCTTCTTGCTCCTGATAACTCCCTGAAAGAAGGTTGGGGTGGGTCTCCCAAGGAACAAGAAGTAGAAGGACATGAGGAAACAGCCTCAAGTTGTGTCAGGGAGGTTTAGGTTCAATATTTAGAAGAATCTCTTCTCTGAAAGGGTTGCCCAGGGCTGTGCCAGGCTGCCCAGGGCAGTGGTGGAGTCCCCACCCCTGGAGGGGTTTCCAAGCTGTGGAGATGTGGGGTGAGGGACACGGGGCAGTGGGGACCTGGCAGTTGGCCTTGATGACCTTAAAGGTCTCTCCCACCCCAAACAATCCAACGAGGGAAAGGGAAAGCTCAGGATTTTCAGTGCTATTTTTTTTTCCTTCCAAGCAGGCAGAACCTTCTCTCATTTCTAGTGGTAAAATCTGAAGAAATTAATAAATGATTCAGCCCACCAAGGGTCTGTCAGGCGTGGAGGCCGTGCTGGGAAATGTGGCTCAGGCTGCAAGGGAAGCAGCAGGTATTTTGCCTGCTGTTTATATAAACAGCTCATTAGTGCTATCAGCAGAAACGAGGGGGTACAACTTTAAGACAGGCTGTTTCCAGTACAGATCTAAGATGCTGAAGCTTTTACTTTACAGCTCAAATGCATTGGGCTGGTGCTCAGAAGAACAATTCCCACCACCATAAAAGACTAACTGTGAAGCCATAAAGATGTAAAAGAACAAAATAAAAACGTGTGACTTCTGGCTTCTCTTTTCCAGGATTAAAATAAGACTTTTAAATCAGCTCTGACCCCAATTCTAACGAGGTTCTTACTGCTGTTCAAGGGTTAGTAAAAGCTTTTTGGGCAGCAGAAGCCTGCTGTGGAAACCCGAAGTTATTCACTACATAAAGTCCATGGGAGCTACACAAGCCCCAGCCCCATGCAGCCTGTTTGGCTCTAGCACAGTTTAGAATTAAAACTCCTTTTTAGCATCATTAATTACTTCTAAATTCTGCATTAAGATAAGGTATCAACTTTGACTTTTTAAGCAAAGCTGCTAGGAAAATACTAACCTGCTTCTGCTAAAAATTCACCTGGAAAAACATGAGTTGGTTGGATAATTTCTGGTAGAATTTGGTAGAATTCTGGTAGAATTTGAGCTCTACCAGAAAGTGACATTTCTGTTTGCACTACATTTTTTTTGTGACCAAGATTTTTTAAGAACTCAAGTTTTTGAAACACTGGAAGAGGGGAGGTTTAGATTAGATGTAAGGAAGAAATTCTTCACTCTGAGGGTGGTGAGACACTGGCACAGGTTGCCCAGGGAAGCTGTGGATGCTCCATCCCTGGAAGAGTTCAAGCCCAGGCTGGATGGGGCTCTGAGCAATCTGCTCTAGTGGGAGGTGTCCCTGCCCATGGCAGGGGGTTGGAACTGGATGATCTTTCAGGTCCCTTCCAACCCAACCCACTCTATGCCTTTGTGCATGAACCATCCAAACCCTGACACATCCCTGCCCACCAAGTTAAACCCTGTCACCTCTGCAGACAGGCAACACCTGCACTCTCCCCTTCCCACCATCCAACACCAAACTTCAATTCATCCTGCAATAAAAGATGTAATTTCAATGACATCTTCTCCTCTGAGAATATTTCTGCCTTCTTCCAACAGGAACTGCAGAGATCCACCCTCTGAGGGGATTATTTTGTGCCCACGAGAGAAAACAAGGGGAGCTGAAGGGCTGCATCACCTCCTGTAATTGTCAGGAAAATGAAGTCCCCCAAATTACATGCATCATAAATGTACCATTGATTTCTTTTCACTTTTTTCCCCCCCCCCAGCATCATTATCTTTAAGTGCTAGCTGCCAGACCCTTCACACAAAGCACTCCAAATAACTTCTACCAAGTTTAAAGCTCCCTGAAGGTCACTGGATGCAAACTATGTTTACTATTCAACTTATAAGTTAGAGAGAAAAGCAATGAAATCTATTTGGATTTCTTTTCCTCCCTTTTTACCTTGCCCTTGTCAAAGTAATGGATAATTTCTTGATAGAGTTGATCTTTCAGCTGTCCTTGAGTAGCAGCCTGGTATCCATCCCTCTGGGTGAGATGTGCTGCACATGCTTCTTCTGACCACTAAATCATACAAGAAAGAGGGGGAAAATGAAAGCAAATCAAAAGTTATGAAACATGCCAGTAAAATTAGGCTGTATATATAAAACACACTGATTTTTTTAAAATTTAAAGAAGTGGTACCACAGCTAATCCACTAACAAGGATTTTTTTTTCCACTTGGGTACTTTGATTCCTTGGGCACGAGGACCATTCATCTGAATGCTGTAATTGGAGGCTAATTACATCTATCAGCTGGAAGGAAGGTTCTTGAGGTGGTTTCCTCTCCTCAGTGAGTTTGATGAGACTGACCTTGGCCTGCTGATGGGTACAACCTGCTGGAGGCATAATGAACACTTGCAGGTCTGTGCTGAGAGAAGCCCTGAAGCCAAGACACGTCCATATAAACAGAGAGGACTCCAGGCAGAGAAATGCAATGGCTAAAATTCATAGAGGATCTTTGGAGGCTCAGAAATGCACAACTCACTTCACACAGCCTCTCTGCAATTAGTAGCTCCTGCTCTTCCAGCAAATCTCTAATGGGTGAGGAGCAAGGCACAGATATTAAATGGGTTTCCTCCTAGACCTGCAAGGACCACACAACTCCCTCCAGCCTTCTCCCCTGCACCTCCACACCCTGGTGGCCAGTGAGGGACAGATGCAACTGAAATCTCTGGACTCTGGCATTTACACCACCTCTTCTTCATCTCCCTTCTCTCCTCCCATTAATATTCCCTGGGGATGAGACAATACTGGAGGCTACTCCCTAGAGAGGATGCTAATGCTACAGCTCACCCTTCCACAGCTGTCCATTTTCAGGAGGCTAGCAGGAAATTAATACCTTAGAGACTCACAAACCTCTATGAAATCAAATAACAAACCTCCAATAAATAAAATGAAACTTCTCATAGATTGAGAAAGAGACAGGGAGAGGTGGTCCAGTAGAAATCAAGTTCAAAAAATAAATTAATTAAAGAACTGTTCACTTTCTTCTCTGATAATCAAAGTTACTAAAGGAGGAGCACTGCCCACTGAAATAAAACCATATAACTGCAGGAAAAGAAAAGATCCTGCAGAGATCAGCAGCTCACAGATCCCTTGACAGAATTGCTGTTACATCATCCAGTTTCACCTCCTACATCTTATTGAGTTTCACCCAATGACTTCTTCCTTTGGCCAAAATGTTTGTGTTTGCTAAAGCAGACAACTCTCACATCTTTATACCTCAAAGCTGGGTTCCTGAGCAACACAAACCCCAGGGAGTCTTTCAGCTTACTAAGAGCCACTTCTTCTGTTAGCTTTGAACACCTGAATTGTGACTAAATGGGATAAATATACACTGAAGTCTCTTTTCTGAAGTCTGCTTCATCAGCTTGTAGTAATGTGGAGAAAATGATGGTGGCTCTCACTCCACAGAGCTGTATCACAAATATAAAGGTGAGATTCTTGAAAGCTCTCAGGCTTGACCTAGATGTGATCCCATTAAAATCAGTGTGATGAAATATATGCCAATGATGAGTGTCATCAAAAAATCCTGTCCTCCAGGTCTGACAGAAAAACTCAACTGCTTCAAGATCCACAAACTCAACACTGCTGCTTCTCAGGGGGTGCTGAACTCCTCCATCCACTGCTAACTACTGGTAGCAACAGGAGAGTATATTAGACAAATTGATATACTTTTATAATAAAATAATTCTAAACTATAATGTAATTAAATTTATAAACACAGATCCATTTAATGATATTAGTGAGGACATTGAGGTGCTGGAGCATGTCCAAAGGAGGGTGTGGAAGCTGGGGAAGGGTCTAGAGGTCAAGTGTGGCGAGGAGCAGCTGAGGGAGCTGGGGGTGCTGAGCCTGGAGCACGGCGGAGAGATCTGGGGGTGCTGAGCCTGGAGCAAAGGAGGCTCAGGGGAGACCTTCTGGCTCTGACACCTCCTGACAGGAGCCTGGAGCCAGGGGGGGGTCGGGCTCATCTAAGGAATGAGTGATAGGACAAGAGAAAATGGCCTCAAGTTGCCCCAGGGTATGAGGTTGGTCCTGAGGAACAATATTTTCCCCTGGAAGGTTGCCCAGGGTTGTCCCAGGCTGCCCAGGGCAGTGGTGGAGTCCCCACCCCTGGAGGGGTTTCCAAGCCGTGGAGATGTGGACATGGGTTAGTGGGGACCTGGTAGGGCTGGGGGAACAGTTGGGACTTGATGATCTTGAGGGTCTCTTCCAACTACAAGTTTTTTATGAAAATCTGTGCCAAATATCACCCTTGCATTTGCCACCTTCTGTCAATTTGCATTACAGGAAAAGAAAACTGCACATTTCCTTAAATTAAAGGAGTATATTGAGACATTCCTTCAGTATTTGAAGATGTTCTGTAAGAAAACCCCAAATTGGCTAAACTCTAACACAAGGTCACATGAAGTATATTGACTACCAAGGTGCAACAGGTCAAAGTTTGAATGAGTTTCTCAAAGTCTGAGTTTCTGGCACGGTTCATTCCATCCCCTTCCCAGCAAACACGGCCCCTGGGGAAGGGGCTGGATGTTTTATCTTGTCTGAAAGGTTCATTCCTTC
>NW_008589193.1:15622-23147 GCF_000691845.1 Merops nubicus
CCAGTTTGGCAGTCCTGTGTCACAGCCCTTGTGGGAACATGAGGGATCTTCATGGCCACAGACCCAGCGAGTTCCTCACTCCACCCTCTACCCCCAGGCGAGTGAGTGAAGGTGTCAGAGCCAGCTCCACGTCTTCACCCCTCTGACACAAAGCTCAGCACCAAAAATTTCATCACCCAAGCAGTGACTGCATCCAGCAGGCTCTGTCCAACAGCTGCCCCTGCTTTCTGTTGTTACCAAAGCAGCTGCTGCAGCACTTTGCACTCCAGATGAACCTTATCGATGTTTTCTTGCGTAATGACCCTCTATTTATTTCAAAATACAGCAAATACATTGTACAGTGTCTTAATTTAAACTGCACGCAGATGCTCTGCATCATTTTTGGTCTTATTATAGCTTGGCTGAAGGTTTACTCTGTTTTGAGGTCCAAGTAATTCTCAGTGCATCTGTTAGAAGTATTTCACTTGACACCTTCCACTTTTCAACTCTTCAAAATAGATATTTTACACTCGCTGGGGATTGCTTAGACTGATAAATCAAAGATTGCTATGAACAAGTTGCTGTTCAGAATGAGAGAAATCTCCTTGCCAAAGTGAGGTCCTGTTAGCAAAGGTTCTGGAGGAACACAGAAGGTCACAACACACTCGCCAGTGGTATCAGAAGTGGGTCAAGGGGAAAATGCAGCTCTCAGTTATTGTGTCCCTCACTCTGCCCCACACAACCATGGGTGGTTCCAGGTCTCCTTGGAAAGAGAAAGATTTCACTGTGGGTGGTGAGATGTCAGGAAGAATGATGGGACTACAACAAATGCTTGGAGACAACACTGATTCTTATTAAATTTAGCTGGAAGTGGGCAGATTCAGACTGGACGTGAGGAAGAAGTTCTTCCCCATGAGAGTGGTGAGGCCCGGGAATGGTTGCCCAGGGAGGTGGTTGAGGCCCCATCCCTGGGGGTCTTTAAGGCCAGGCTGGATGAGGCTCTGGGCAGCCTGATCTAGTGGGAGGTGTCCCTGCTCAAGGCAGAGGGGTTGGAACTGGGGGATCCTTGTGGTCCCTTCCAACCCTGACAGATTCTGATCTGTTTGAGCAGAGGACTTTAGAGCCCTAATGGCTCAATGGTTGGACTTGATGATCTTGGAGGTCCCTTCCAACCTAAAGGACTCTATGATTCTATGAGTAATTTAGTGATGCTGAGGCCAGATTAAACACGATTTCATGACACAACCACACAGAACCATAGAATTATTTCAGTTGGAAAAGACCTTTAAGACCATCAAGTCCAACCACACACCAAACTCTACCAAGTCCATGGCTAGACCATGTCCCTGAGCACCACAAGCCACGTGGCAATGCCAGGTTGGCACATGCTGCCACACTTGTGACATAATCAGGTAAAGAAGATGCATGTTCAAGACAGCACCATCCATCCAGAAAGTTTTCAGTGAGATTCATGCTTTTGAAATATGGCTTCTTTACAATTCTGATAGTATATAGCATTAAAAACTCAAATGCTTTTCTACATGCCCTTTGTAGAGCTGACATTTTATAGATGCATGCACAGGTTCATTGATGTATCTACAGGCAGCCAAGAGCACTTGAGAACAGTCTCTGGTCCTCCCTTTTGCCTTGGCAAAAACAATTCTGTGGAGAGCTGATTTCCCACAGTAGGTTTAGATGTTTCCATGACTTGCATGATTTGGATATTGAAAAGAAATTGAAATTACAGCTTTGCCACCTAGAAATTGTGGTCCTGACTTGACTGAGCTTCCACCCATTTCAGATTAAGATGAATAAAGCACTCTCTGACATATACTAATGGCAAAGAGTTGCTCTCCTGCACTTATTAATTACATGTGCAAGAAATAAAACTGAATAAGAAGCAGCCCAGAGCTGTTAATGAGTTTAAAGTGCAGATGTCCTAAGAGGGGACAAGCAACACTCCTGCTGGTGACTGGTAACATGAGTTTCAAACCTTCACCATGGATTTTGGTGCTTACCTTAAGAAGCTTTGCATGCAGGAGCAAGGTGTAGGCAGCCTCTGTGTAGTTATCACACTCCTTGTGCAGGTCACACAGCTTGTACAAATACCTGCCAGCAAGAAAAACACCACTGCTTAAAAAAGGTTGGTTCTTAAATGTTACTAAAGAATGTATCTTGAAGACTATAATGGTTTGACTCCTGTCTTCCAGCAATTAAATATCTGTGGGATTATTTAAAGTCCATATTTCTGTGTGCAGACAACCTTCAGGACCATTTGCATTTTTTGTTATGTTTTTTTTTTCCCCAGTGCACATAAATGAACCCAGTGCAGAGTTTGCACATGAGATATCACCCTAATGGTTCAGCTCTGGAGACAGATATCAGTCTTCTCCCTTCACTTCAGCATCACCACACCTCTGGAAGGGGATTCTCTGAATTTGTTTGCTGGTTTGTTCAATATTTTCTTTTTTTTTTTCCTTTAGTGACAATTTAACCCCCTATTAAAATTGTATTTTGAAAAAGCCAGTGAAAATACAGAACTTTGATATTCATTATGACACACTAAGTTGGTCAATAGAAACAGCAGAGAATTTGGGTGGGGGCTTGACAGTGAGAGGCAATTTGTCTTTACAGAGATGCTGAACAGGGCAGACCTACACTCCTAACTTTATTTTTGTCCACAGTTAACAAACCTGCTCCCTGCTGGAGTTTATTTTCCTTTTCCAAACTCATAAAGCACTATTTAAAACCATTTAAACAACAGGAAACAAGCTCACAAGGGAAAATTCTTCCAGAAGGGTAACAAGCACCTGGGAATGAACTAATGAATAATATTTAGATACATAAAATAGCATTAGAAGCACAACTTTCATCAATTTATCATAACAGCCTAGCCCATTTTAAGCCAAAGAGAGGACTAGGAATTCTGAGGTTTACAAAAAGCACAACAACATATCATGATTTTTCTTGGTGGGAGATTTGGAAAGGTTCCTAAAAGCTTTAAATTTGAAATAAGCATCAGTTGTGATATTATTTAATAGCCCCTTTTTAGCCCAAGTCACTTATTTCATAGTTGTCAGGAGGTAAAATCCTTTGGAGAACTTTCTTTTGACTCATTTTCTGCCCATGACAACACTCCTGAGGATTTCAGTGTTCATAAGGAGCTGGAGAAGAGGGACAAAACCAACCTCATTACTCTAGCTTCTAATGCTCACTGTTCTCAGTAAAGAACAGCTTCTGAATGTAATTAAAGTTCAGTTAAGGTATGGTTTTTTTTCATTACTTCTTTTCCTCCAGCCCCCAAGTGCCTGCTTAATATTATCTTAATTTTCTCCATTACACCATAGTAAGTCAAGCAGAGTTTGTCCCTGGTCGTGTTTACAAACCTTATGTACATTTCTTCTCTCTCAATCTCCTTGTAGAAATTCTGCAAAAAAAAAAAAAAAAAAAACCAACATAATTTTGTTACAAAGTCTTTGATTTCAGCCTGGAATGTGTACAGAACATGCTCTAAATGAAGAATTCATAATTGCAGAACATCAGCCTCCAAACCGCAAAATGAAATTTGCCTCTAGTGATAGAACCCAAGTTATTTAACTTACAAAGTCTAATGCTGGGATGTCTCATGATGTGGAGTATTAGGGCTTATGTCTCTTTGCAAAGGTTAAGAATTTGCAAGAATAGTACTGCTAGAAATTTGCCCCTGGCATTGACAAGTCACACACTATTAACCGTTTTCAGCCGAAATCTTGCAATATAGGAAACATCATTTTTAAGCAACAGTTGTTCTAGAGATTTAAAATTCCAAACCTTAGTTAAGCCATACATCATCTGCTCATGAATTCTAATAATTTCTTTGGAAATAAAATGTTAGATTAGTGGTATATATCTGGTTTCATATGCCACATATTATCATCACTCTCTTCTAGAAATGTCTCAGCGCCTCAGGTCTTGACATAAACTAGTTAACACTACAAACATTGTAAATACAAGATATGATAAATTGGGTGAGGTATTAAAGGCATTTCTGAATCCAATTTAAAGTTTGCCTTCAAAAGTTTAAATACACCTAAGAAAACAAAATACAAAGGAATTTCTCCTTCACTGAATTACGAGATATTTCAATGCTAAATTAAACCACTCTGAGCAGCCACTAGTAGATGCTCAAGCCCAGTGCTAGTAGATGCACAAGCCCAGTACTAGTAGAACCAAACTCAAATGAACCAAAATACAAGATAAAATCCACATAATGAAGTTGGGAATGATGGGTTATTCAGTGGACATCCCATTTTAGTTGACGAAGTTGGCATCAGATTTTGAGTTCAACTCCAAAGACAACCTGAACCACATGAAAGATTTCCCATGTTCTTTCTCTCTTCTGACTTGTTTGCTTTTTGTTTGCAGTCAGTACAGACAAAATGAATCCTGTGAAAGCCTCTGCATCATTAAAGTCCCAATTAAGAACTCTATGAGACCTCAGGTGGGAATTGTGCCGAGTATCAGCCCTGGGTTGGACTTTTGTGAAGGCATAAATTTCACTTCAAGTGCCTGGGGAATGATGAAAAGGTTGAGTTGGTCCTGGAGGGCAAAGGGGACTTGAAAATCAAGCTGAACTTTTAAATCATGCCTGCTGATAACAAAGGAAAGTTCTGCCCTGAGATGCTTCCCTGCATTTCCTGCAGCCTTCAGCAGCAGGGCTGTGTGTGGACATCTCACAGGGGTTTAACTCCACAGCAGCAAATCACCCACGAAATTCATCATCTGCAAACACTTGAGAAATTCAGATGATAAAAATCAGCATCAGGAGAGGGTGTTAGAGACAGGGAGAGAAAACAAACCCAAGCCCCAGGTGGGGGCTCCCTGTGGTTGGTATGGCCAGAACTGCTCCGAGGAGACTCGAGAGCATTGTGAGGAAGGGGAGGAGAAATAAATCCACCTTCCTAAGGAAGTTTTCCCCATTTTATAAACTGTTGGCATGTTTTAGACTGTGTGGTGCATGTGAATTTTCACCTAGCTTGGTGCACACTGGCAGGTTTCTCTAACCCCAGTTCTGCTCAGGAGGACAGGATGACTTTTCCATGGGCAACCTAACGCTCCATCAACAGCTCTCCAAGTTCCCATTTCCTGCACATCCTGATGCTTTTTGACGTGCACAGGGAGGAGAAAACAAACTGAAAATAAAATCCCAATTTCTGATATCATGCCTCTGTCTTCTCTCCCATTCTAATGGGCACTGTTTCATTTATAGCTTATGCATGAGCTGAGGACATCTCCATGACTTGCAAGTGCTAAAGCTACAAACTATTTACCCAGATCCTTCCAAAGCAGCCTGAACAAAATCCATCAGCTGTATCCCATAAACCAGAAACACCGTCTGTGCCCCACAGTTTTCAGCTAAATAAAAGCTTTGACCATGATATGAGGATGAAAGCTCTGAATCCTTAGTGGACAACAGTTTATTACTGAGTCCTGTTGGAAAAATCAAATTTAGCTAGTACTGTGTTTGGGCGTCTCTAAAATTTATTTCGACACCAATTTTCAATATGTGCTGATTTTGTGCCAGGAAAATCTCATATTCTAATGCTATGGCCAAAAATCGTGATGTGTATGCTATGGAGGCAACTTCTGCTTCCAGTCCTAGCCTAAATGGACAAAGGTTTGTAGTGTGTGGTAGATAGTCTAGAATTTCTGGAACTAATAGGAGGAAATTTCACCTTCTGCTTTGAATGAAAGAAAAACCACTCAAATTTCTCCAAAAAGTCTGAATGCAGTAAGCAGGATACAAATGGGACTGCAAAGATTTTGGTAGTCAACTATTATTCCAATGTTCTGTATGTCAAAGTGTTACTGTGCATGAAGCTGCTCACACAGCAGCTGTAAATGTTGTGTGACATGAACCACCCTCAAAGACCAAGCCCTGAAACATTTCTTCTCCAATCTTTCCCTAGAATTAATAAAAGGAATAATAAAGCCACGTTTACATCGCTTCACCTTCATTAAAAAAGGGAAAAAAACCCCCAGAGTGTTTCAAATCTCCATGAGAATCCCCACTCCTGCTCTGCTCTAGAGAAATGCTCAGTTCAGGGTGGGAACTGGAGGATGCAGCAGCCCCTCCAGGCTGGTGGCTCCTTGCTTACCAGCACGTTGACCGTGCAGCTCATGCGGTTCTCCTTGTTCTCATCGTGCATGATGGTCCTGTAGTCCAACAACCTCTCCATCAGCCTCACCACAAGCTTCACAAACGTTTCTCCACTCTTAGCCAGGTATTTGTGTTTCCTGCAGTGCTCCAGGAGACTGAAAAAAAAAAACCCCAATTATATTTGCCTTGTTAATCACACGTAGAAAAAACCCCCCTCGACTCAGGTGTAATTCTAAATATTATGCGTCGTTAACAGATTTTAATTATTTCTGGGCTACAAAGTTCATTGTAGTCTAATTGCTCCCTCTCCTCACTTTGCTGGGACATCAATCTCGCCGCTGATCAACACTTACATTTTGTCAAATAACACTTTGTACTGTTCATCTCCTCTGCCTCCTTCCACTTCATGATCCAGTTTTGTGATGATCTCATTTTCAAACTATAATTAAACAAAGCAAGCGTAAATAATCAGATGGCAAATATTTCACTTTATTGCTGCAGCCTCAATGGTTCACAGATGGGTTGGGTATCTCGGGGAGAGGTTTAGCCACCAGTTTAAAGCTTGGTTGACTTTAAGGGTTTGCAGCCCATGGTATTGGAGCAGCCACAACGATCTGCTGCCCTACAAGGACTTTTTGTTTTGGGTTGAAGGAATCATCGGTCATGTTGTTAAATGAGGTGTAAATATTTGCATTAGGAAAAAAAACTAAATAAGGAGATGAATGACAAGGATGAGGGTGGGGAAAAGGAGATGCAAAGGCAGGCAGGGAATGTCCCCTGCAAGAACAGCTGAAAGCTCTGTGAGAGAGGACATCCAGCACCTAAGGCTGCATGTGCCCACCAGCCTCACTGACATCCCTTTCAGCAGACACTGACTCATGCTGGAGCACAACCCAATTAACAAACCTGTTAATAAGTCACTGCAGAGGGGAAGGAAACTGAAAGCACTTAAGAGTAATAGTTTTATCTGGGGGGTAATGACAGAAAGCCAACAAGTGGGCATTAGAGTGCCTTGTCAATGCCAGCTGGATAATTCACTGGGGGTTTAAGGATTACCCAGGGGTTTCCCTGTTGTAGCCACATTCCCTGGGGCCCAGGCTGGGGAGGAATGCAGCCTGTCAGCAGAGGAAGCCTCACTCCAGACTCTGTAAGGAGTCTGCCTAGTCACCTAGCTCCTAATTCTTCATTAAACAAGCACAGACATCCACCTCATTAGTGAGACAACCTCCTATCCAGAGACCTCTGCAGAGGAGCCCCTGGCAGAGAGCAGGAGATGGATTTAGTCAGGAAGAGAAAGTGGATTTTTTTTAGTCTCCACTGTGAACTTCTGCTGGTGTATTTATTTCATGGGCTCACCCTTGCCAAAGGACTTATGCCATGGTGAAACTCTGACAGTAAGAGTGCTTT
>NW_008589194.1:0-6041 GCF_000691845.1 Merops nubicus
CTCCAGTCTGGGCACTACCCTCATCTTCGTTTATCAGTCGTTCACCCATAGAGCGGTTAATTGCCACGGATTTAAATCTCCACACTTTCCCTTCCCTCCGGGCTGAAGCGTCTGTGAACCAAGCACTTGTTATTTCATTTCGGTATTCTGGAGCTTCTTTAATGGGACTAGGGATTTTTATCACTAGATCCTCTTCTTTTACAGAGGTAATTTGTTCTTGAATTTTAAGTTGTTTGTCTGGCCCCTCTTCAAGTTCGAAAAGGTTAGAATAATACTCAATTTGGCTATACCATTTTCTGATTGTTCCCTTTTGGGATATTCCATCTGGAGGTGCTCTCCCAGACAGCACTTGGTTGACCACATTAAATGGGCCTTGTAGAATCACCTTTTGTTTCTTAGCAATTTTATCAATTTCTTGGAGTGCTGTAAAAACTGTCAGTAATCCTTTCTCCAGACCCTTTCTCCAGGATGGAGTATTGTTTTTCTGAATCTTTGAAAGATTGTGAATAAAAGCCAATTGTACGAGTATCTCCATTTGGTTCTCGCTGCCAGAAGTGATATGACAAGGCATTGGTTGAAAACCCCCATTCTATTATTACTGGATATTCTGGGTGGAGAGGGCCCAGTGTTTGGAATGTTTGAGTTTACAATAATAATATCTTCAGGGCTTCATCATGGGATGCATCCCAGTCCTAATGCTGGTTCTTTTTTAACAAGTCGTACAAAGGTCGTGTAATAACTGAAAAATCAGGGATATGTTTCCTCCAGTACTGTAAGGTTCCCAATACTTCTTGCAATTCCTTTTTGTTAGTAGGCATTTTTATTTCCTGCAAATGGGATAGAGTGTCAGGAGGGATATTCCAAGTTCCACTCCTCCACTTTATCCCTAGAAATTTTGCTCTTGAGATGGGGGTTGTCTCTTTTCCTCAGGGACTTCTATTTGTATATTAATCAGGTGTTTGATTATGGCATCATACACTGTTTTGACCTCTGCTTCCGTTGGTCCTCCCAACCAATGGTGAGAGTTTTTTATCTTTTAAATCTCCCTCGAGACTCTGAAACTTCGGGGAAAAAAAATTCTTGTGAGATTTCCCAAAACCCGCCGAGGAGGTCGGGCATTATAGTCTTCAAAAGCCAAGAATGAGGGCTCGCTTCACACATTCCTCTACCATTTGGAGGAGGAAGTTGTCATAGACAGGCCCCTGGCCTGTCTATGAATCCCAAAACATAAATAATAAGCAAGAGGAATAAAACCAAAACAAAACATAAGAATTATCTGTTTAGAAATGGCATGAAAAGGAGGTGGCTGTGATCTTTGAAAGTTTAAAATTATCAGCGCTCAGGACAGCTATGGTTTACTTGCAAGAATTTCTGCAAAGCAAAGAGCATGGTATTTCAGCCAGTGGGTTTGCTCATTGCTCCCCAGATAAGGAGATTCACATCAATGAAAATACAGAGCACAGGATTTGCAAAATTGTTATCAAGCTTGCCATTCTTAACCAGCATTTAAACAAATAAATGTAACAAACCCCTTCACTTTTCCCTTTTCAGCTTTAAGATCATTTGAGTACTGCTTAGTCTGCATAGTCTCCTGGAACCTCCTCATGACCACACTGGTTTAGGCTTTCTTCTAACTATTAGGAAAAGAGCTTTTCTTCTATAAAATTCCAGTTCACTCTTATCTATGACAGATTATTTCCTTCAGTGATTTCAAATACTTGTTAGGCAGGACATGGCTTAACTGAAAACTCCCTTGAGATCTGCATCCTCCAGCACTCTAAGCTCACTTTGATCTGTTTTTTTCAAGCTGCAGCCTGTAGGCACTTTGCAGTCCATGTACTGTTTGTCTATTGGATCTCAAAAAGTTTTAGGCTGCTGTACAGCAACCTGAATTTTTTTAAGGTTCACAAACTGAAAATGGTTGAAAGCTGCTAAAGGACTGTGATTTAAAAAAGATACTGGTGCCTGACTCTTGATTGTGCTCTCATGTGCCATCTGCTAGCAATGCTGAGGGCTGCTGTTAAAGCTCAGAGATGGAAGAAAAAAGGTAATAATGCAAGCTTATTTTGATCTAGGCATTTATTAATATCCTCTGCTGTGTATAAAGATCTTAAATTACACTGACATCTCTTATTCTGAAAGTTGACTCCCTAACCAGCGGCTACAATTCTGTAGTAAAGTAAGGCACTTCTTTCTAGTGGAAGCTGGGGCTTGTTTTTTTTATTTCCTCAGACCAGAAGAAAAAAATACAACAGCTAAAATGATGTTAAAGCTTATTGAATTTGCAGCACAAAACACATCTGTTTCATCAGTTTTGCAGAAACAGTGATTTCTCATTCCCTAAATAGTTTCACGTAGTCTCTTGATTGTACTATTTGGTGGGATTAAGTTCTGTCATTCTAATGGTAAACAGATCTGCCTATAAAAAAGCAAGAGATATCGTGTTCCATATTTTAGTGTAGTGCAATATCTAGTACATTCCAGCAGTACTGGCATCCTTTCAAATTTAAATCCTATCAAACGAAAGGCTATTACTTTCAGATGACATTTTTGTTCTCCATTCCAAATTCACTGCCACAATTAAAGGACTTTTTTTGATTTTTCCTTCTCTCCTGAGATCACATTTAGAAATCTGCTTTCCCACTTTAATCTTTAAGAGTGTTTACAACTTTTACATGTCAGTATTTTTATTTGATTTGTAAAGGTTTTAATATTAATGCCAGACAAACATAATTCCTTGGTTCTTACTTGTTTTAAGTATTCTTTTTCTTTTCTTGAGAAAACCTTGTTCATCTCAGCTGTCTAATAGGATTGTATAGAAGGTAGCACTGAACTCTTTCTGGTTTTGCCTCTTTGAATAGCCAATATAAGACAAAAATTCACCTTGTTGTTTTTCTCTTCCTTTTGACCATGTCTTGCTACCACTCTGAGATTACCTTTGACTTTTGACTTTATATTAATGAAAACAAACTCCTTCACCTTCCCAAGAGGTACTGAGCTCATGTGGTTTTGTTTTCTTTCTTCTATGCAACCCTTGACACAAATGCTGCTTTCTTTGTAGGGGCAAGGAAAGAAATCACAATAATCCATTAGTAAAAATGGCATGAGAAATTAAATATATAAATACAATTTTCAAATCTGTTTGTTTAAGAATCCATTCAGACACGATCTTGAGTCTCAACAGCACAAAAATTTGGAAAAAAAACCACATCCTGCTGCTTTGTATCATGTGAGCCATTACATTTATACCTTTTTTAAGGTCTCATCCACAAATTCTAAATTTAAAAAACTATTGGCTGTTTAGTCTCAGACACAGCTACTCTTGCTTCAAACTGGAAATTTCCAATACAGTTTAGCCATGATAGTGGCTGTTATATTAGCTTCTTTACATTAGGGTTGCTTTTGTTTTCCATGAAATCATGTAATACCATGAAAAATAATTCACAGGAGAAATGCATGCACTTAACTGTATTTTGAACATTATATTTCTGTAATTCATTATGCCACATGAAATATTGAAAGCCGTATAGTATTGCTGTTCTATTCTTATGCCTAGTTTACAATCTAACATTAGCTGTCTTGTTAAAAAGCGTAACTTCATTTCTTAGGTTTGTGAAACTCAAATACCTGTGTAGAAAAATAGCATTTTACATCAATGAACTTCTTGCATCTACACAAAAGCTTTGACTGAAATGCAAAGGTCTACATTTGTCACATGTAAAGTACATTTCATGACTGTCATCCTACACTGCAAAGGGCAGCTTGTATTCAGAGGCCTAAACCTGAATGTCCAAGTCAGCTGTCTGGCCAAATATTATTCACAGGGAAGTAATTCCATTACTGTACATGACAACTCTAGTAGCATAATCAGTCTGTATGAGGCCACACTTAATCCACAGGTAGAGATAATGGACAGCAGAAAGGTAAAATTATATGGAAGAAACAGAAGGAGAACAAAATGTTTTGACAGAGAAGGAAAATTTTTAGCTGAATAAATTTGTTTGAAAAACTTTTTCTACAAATTTGAAGAACTTGCATGAAAGCAACAAGCATTAGAAAAGCTGCAGTTACCAGAAGACTGATGTCACAAATAGATATGTGCTTTATGCCCAGTCCTAATATTATGCATCTAATATACAGTTATATAAAGAGCATCTTATAGCTCATAGATGTATATATTTTGATAAGACACCTCTTGTGTCAGCTGCATGTATGTGAGCTTTCAGTGTTTGTTCAATACCACTGATGACTAAACAATATTTATCTTATAAATTTAATAAATTATTTGCTTCAAGCCACTGCTAATGGAAATTACATATGAATTTATGAAGACTTGAATGAGAACAGATACTTATTTGTAATAATTCATGACATTTTTTCCTGATTTCTCTTGTTCCTGAGTTTCTGATTATATTTTTGAACTGCATTTGTAAACTGATGCTCTGTATGCAAATCAAAATATGGTAGATGTGCCTTCTACTGTGATGAGAGTAGTGTTTTATCCTAACTACATAGGTATTTAGTTTATTTACTTTAGTATTATATTTGTTACATATCAGACGTGAAAAGCAGCATTTATGGTACAGAGTAAAGGCATGTTGAAGAATAGGCTTTGTTTTGTTTTGCTTTGCTTCTGTATATCACTAAATTCTCACATAATTTGCTGAATCTACTCCCAAATTTTTTTATAATAAATCAACAACTCTGATTTAGCTGCTTTCTCTGTTAAGTGGAAACATGTAAAGACATTTTCAGATTGCAATTTTCCTACTTAACAGAGCAATTTCTCTACAAAACATATCCAGTAAAGTCAGTTCAGTAATGCATTTCTGAGATTCTTCTAATTCACTGCTCACAAAAGAGAACAAACATTATCATTGCCATGCTCAGGAGTGATCAACAATTTTCCATCAAAACTCCCTTTTTAAGATAAGACTAAATATTTTGAAAATATTTTGTAATAAATTAACTGTTCCTGTAAGAAACATTAACAGCGCAATTTATTTATTTATTTATTTTAAAAATCCCAAAATGAACTAACTGTTTTGGGTGTAAAGGTTATTCCATTCTCATTGAGGTCTTTCAGACATAATTGCAGAAAAAAAAGTATTTGTCTTAGATGCTGAAGAAAACTTGGCCAAATCAATTGAGCTTTTTAAATAAGAAGGACATACCAAACTTGTCAAGATAAGATATGAAAATATGATCAGTTTGCCTCATGTCATTGCAAAGAAAGATAATTGCCTTAAATTAAATTTTCTACTGAGAAAGAATGTGAGTACAGACAGCTGTTAAGAAGTAGGTAAGTCACTGTAGGTTGGTTTGGTTTTGTTTTGTATTTCCAGTTTCTGTAGTCCTGTGTAAAATTAAAATGTATTAATCCCAATGTAAACGCATATTCAGAATTCAGCTTGTCCTAATTTAGCTTAATACACATTGAAGTCTGAAGTGGACTGCGTTGAATTAAACACATTGAAAATCTAAATAAAATTATTAATACAGGCCCTTAATTAATTTTAATTAACCCACTTTGAAAGTTACTTTAGACCAACTTTCTTAAGTGTTTCTGCATTCATGAATTCAGTAGGCCTTGAGTTTTCAGATGGGAGCTTATAATTAATTATTATTAAATGGTAGCTTCTTCCTCGACAACCTAAAAAGACAGTGGCATAAGATGTAGCTATTGTGAGACCAACACAAAGCACACAGAATGTAAACACAGAATTTGTTAGACCCTGTCAGTTCTTTTTCCCTGGAAGCCTTGATAATAATTGAAAAGATAGTAAATTTATTTGACAGTTAAAAAGTAATCTATTATTAATTGGAATGATGAAAGCCATCTAAACTGTTTTTTCTATCACCCTTTAAAATTGATGCTCTTCCACATGGGCAAAAGGCAATACATAGAACAACATGATGGTTTTGATAATGGTTCTCTTCGAGAACATAAGGTTATTTCTTAGCTTATCGTGATGATACATCATTGAATAATTAAAAGTAGTGTCAAAATTTACACTTAGAATCATAGAATCATAGAGTCC
>NW_008589195.1:0-8455 GCF_000691845.1 Merops nubicus
AGCCACCACCCCCCCAAACCAGTACAGTTATTTACTGAAAAATAAACACCACTATTTTGGCAATAGAAAGCATCTGTAAAATTCAAAATACTATTTCATTTTTATAGAAATGACTTCAATTTGGTGAATTCATTCTTAAGATTTGCTAGGTTCTTGATATATCTTTCATATTTGAATAACCTCTGCTATGGAGGCAGAAAAAGTAGACAGCTGTTGTTGTTTATGTGCAGGTTTCCATTTCTTCCCTTGCATGTTCTGACACTACACAGAGAAGCTGTGAAAATTTATTAGCTCTGGAATGAATCATTGTTTATTTATAAATCAGATAATTGTATAAAACCCAGCAAACAAGGCATTCTTAGACAAAAAGGAAAACTAAATGTTTCATAATCACTGAAATTATAATAGAGAAATAATGATCATATCTTTCTGGTGAATTTCTCCTAGTAATTTAAATACTCTCTGGGAAGCAGGAGAACAGATTTTTAGTGCCACTTGCCCTTAGGAATGCGTCCCTTACCTCACAGGTCTTAGACCATGAATATTGCTTTCTGGTTTGGTAAAGCTAGGCAAAGAATGTAAGAATAATATAGCTAAAGTAAGAAGCTACAAAAAGACTGATTTTAGGCTACTGGTTAATTTTCCTATCTAGCTAAAGGTAAACCTCACATGTCTCAAGGAATTTTTTTTCTTAACCCATTGATTATTATAAAGTAGCAAGGAGCTGTACAGCATAACCATGCACCATGTGAACAGCAATTTCTTTGTGCTTTCTTCAAATCCAGGTCATCCATTTTCTGGGTGGGTCCTGTTATGTGAAAGAGCTGCTCATTCTTCTCCTCTTAGTTTTCAAAGAAAAAGTGCCAGTAGCTGTTGTGTGTTGTTTTGAGCTCAGTGTTGTCAGCTTTTATCAGGCAAGCCCTTAGATGGAGGGTCAACCACAGGAAGGTCTGAGCTCCCACACTGCGGTAGACTATATCCTAGAGATAGGTTCAGTTTCTCCTAAACACAGCCTTTTTCAGCAAATGTTCTTTTCAGGCTGGCCAGAGAGATTGAACTAGTCACATTTTAGGTGGTGTGGAGCCTGTGAAAGGCTACCGACTCTGTACCTTTCCACACGATCCATAGCCTGTGGGATGCTCCACTAGGATATTCTAGTCTAAAACTGAAGTGCTGGTGACAAGGCAGGTTTCTGCAAATCCTGGAGCTGCACTGAATGCAGCTTTCTTTTCTGAAATAGAAAAATTCTCTGAAGACTGACAGATTCTGGCAGTGTCTATTTATAAGAAGCACCATGACATGCATGTCAAAGTGGTGATGGAATTTGTTAAAAGTTTGTGTGAGAATCGAAATGTTTTGTCATTTACTGTAACCTCCATTTTACTGCAGTCTTTCTGATGGCAAAGGCTTGTGTCTAGCCTTCTGTTCCTCTGGCTGTTACCCAGCTTATTGAGAAAGCTTTGATAATAACATTTAGCTTTTACAGCATTTTTTGTCTGAAACTTTAAAGTACTTTACAGAAGCGGGTACTATTATCGTGATTTTTATAGGCAAAGGAACAGATTGGGTTACACAGCAAATACACAGAAGAATTATGAGTAGAGCTCGGGTCTCTTGATCTTTAGGTGAGTGTGCTAATCACCAGCCAATCTTATCCTCTAGGAGAACAGTGGGAGATGGAAGGATCTAACAAAGTGGGGACATCATTTTTGAAGTCATCTTTCCAGTGGTAGAAGTCCTCCTGTTGCGATGCAAAGATGAACTATAGGCAAATAATAACTGATCTTTTTTTTAGCAAAGATCAGTGCAAATGAAAGTTCAGCATGATACATTGAATGCTTCCTGCCCTAATGAGGAGTTCTGCACCACTGTTTCTAATGATGAGCAAGACAGGCTTAGCAAATTTTGAAAAGGTTGGTTACCTTTTCCAGTTACAGGAGGGAGATGGGCTTGAAAGATCATAAAGCAGAACTTGAACAAAGCAAGAACAGCATTCTCAAACTCAAATTAGTTCAGCATTTACAGCACTCAATGAAGTGGCAAACATTTTATAGTTAGATTAAGTCAGACCAGAAACTTAGATGCAACAGGTGGAGGAAGAGCAATGAACTTCTCAAGTATAGCTTCCTGCACAGAATCATGGGTGATAAAAACCTACAAGGTCTGCAATGTGATGTTCAGTAGCGGCACAAAAAATTATAGTGTTTTATAATTGATAACTGTGTGATTTGTTCTGACAAAACCCAAAAGAAGCCCTGTTTTAACAGTAAAAAGAGACAGAATAAATTAATGCTTGATTACAAGTAACAAATATTATTCTTGAATGTATTTGTTTGCTTTCTTTTCATACTAATTTTCCGTATCTTTTAGTACTTCTGGTGTACTAAATGACTTTCATTTGGTGTTTAATTACTTGTCTTTAGAACCACTTCTTTTCACACAAATACATTTCCTTTCAAACAAGTGGATAGCATGAAATGGGGTGCCACATCCATTGTATTCCTTTTTCCTAAAGAAGTCATCAACAGCCACAAAAACAAGCGGTAAAATCTGTGGCTTAAAGTAGGGATCCTCTAAGGAAACGTACACATTAAAAAGGAAATTGAAAAGACACAATTTGTTTCAAATCAAAAGGAATGTAATATTCTTGGGTTAAAACCGAGTTAAATGAAAGAGTAAAACATTCTGCTCCGTTCCCAAGAATACTGAGATTGTACTGAGTTTTTTTTTTAGTATTATAACATATATGTGAATGTGAATGGGGTAGGCGTGTGTAAAAATGAGTAAAATAGAGAAGAATATAAATTGCAACAAGTTAAATGTAAAATTATAATAAACCAGCCAGGAGTATTTTGCAATACAACTTGCTACATATGTTGAAACTAACCATAAGGCATTTTGTTTGAGCACAACACAAACAGAAGCAAGATGGAGAATACACAGGGTTCATAGCTGACTGGGCTGTTCCTGAGGAAGCACTCAAAGATAAAGGTCCATTCATCACAGAGAATCACTGGGACCTTTCCACAATAGAGCATTTCTTTTCTTTGGAAAAGTTGGAGGAACAGTCTCAAGTAAGTGTCAGAAGAAAACACTTTTGAGCAAGTTAATAAAATTAATAATAACAATTGCCAAAAACGATTATAACAATGGCTGAAACCAGATGGTATTTACATAGGATTTCTAGAGGAACTCAAATGGGAAATTACCAAAGTATTAACTGAGGTATGCAACTTATTGCTTAATTTGCCAAAGGAATAGAAGAAAGTAAGTGTTCCTATATCTTTTCCTTAAGCCTCCACTTCTGGCAGCTTTCAGAAATAAGATATGCTGCTATGCAATTCTTTGATTTGAACTGGTGTTCTTGTGTTCTTAGGCAGCGTTAGTTATTTAGGAACTAGTGGATGAAACCAAAACAACAGAAATGCCTGTGCTCTGCTCTTTACACGTACCCTGATGGCAATAAATGAGTTAGTCTTCCTCTTGATAAAGGGTAGAAATTTGGGATCTAGAAGACAAGTCCCAGTGGCTAAATTATTAAACTATAACACTTGCATGCTTCAGGTCACTAAACCAAAGATTAAGATAGTCAGTCACCTTTACTTCATTATTCAAACTCTTGTTATCACAAAAGTTTCTCTTTAAGATTTTCCTGCTATGCTATATTCTTGGAGAACTGTGGGGTTTTTGTTTTATTTGTTTGTTTTTTCCTCAAAGATAATTTTTGAACAAGAAAGTATAGATCAATTTTGTGAATTGGTTTGAGTGACTCAGGAGAAATTCTAAATGCTAGTTTACTACATATATTTTTTAAAAAAAAAAAAACAAAAAAAACCCCAAAGCTAACAAATGCTTAGAAGGAGCCAGACTTGGTGATTAAATTTTTTCAGCTTTAACATCAGAAACAAGACAAAATTAGCCAGAAGATAATTAAATAGAATTGCAGAGCATCTGTTCTCAGGGCAAGCTCGTGAGACTAAAATTTAAATCAATAGCTCTATATTGAAAATTCCTTTGCTTGTCTAGATACAGAGCTTGCACGCATCTGACCAGATGTAGCTCTTTATATTTCGCCAGATGAGTCTTGTCCTGTAAACATCAATTTCCTTCTGTTAAGTGCAAGGAGTTACTTCCCCCTAGGAGTTATTTTTTAACACAATGATCTTTATACCAGAAACATACCACATAGCCTACGATATTTTCTGTAGCTGGACACATCTGCTTCCATGACTTCAGGTGAGAACAAGCCTCTAGCAATTTAACACAGTGAGCTATGGATTGATAAAGGCTAGGTTAATATTTTATGTGAAAGTAATGAAAACATAAAATTAAGGTAAAGATATCCAGTGGTTTTCCTTTCTGTTTTCAATTCAAATAAACAGGGTTAAGGAGTTTATAAAAGGATAAACTCTGGATAGTATGACAGAAGTTTTGAAAATTATCATCTGATGATGTAGTCCACAGTCATTATATATAGTTCATTTATAATGTGTAGTGCCATAGAACACAATGTTGTTCCCTCCATCTTTTCAAACAGTAAGTAGTCTAATGACAAGTGAAATAGAAAATACCAAAAAAGAAAATTTCTGGCTCTGTTTTAGATTGATTTGCATGCTAGTATCAGAAAATGCAGAAGTTATTACATCTAGCACGTTGAAACCTGTTGTTTACAAAGACTATTATTATAGAACAATTAAATGCTGAAATACAATTAGCTGGCAGTAGAATAAGTCTTGCAGCTAGAAATCACTGCATCCAGACTGCAAACTAAATCTAAGGATGAAGTGAATGACAATCGTTAACCTATTTGAGATACATCTGCTAGTTTTATTTGTGTCTGGTTAATTTTTTTTAATAACTAATATATATTTTAAAGTTCGACTAATTAGAAAGTCTGGCATTTTGATTATGGGAGATAAGACATAGAAAACAAGGGGACAGTTGGGAAAAATGTAGAGGATTGCAGGGTTGCTCTAAAATACACAGCCTATCAACAGAGGAAAAAAAATTGGTGTAATCAGAGATTAAGAAAATCAATCCTTGATGAATTACAGCCTTACAATCACAATGTGCTGCTCCTGATCAACAGGTCAGTTCTGTTTGTTCCATTTGGAATGGTCTGATTCCTTATCCTTTGTGTCTGTAAAGCTGAATTTCAGGCTTTGAGGAACCTGCAGTGGGAACTGCACAGGACCTACATTAATAAAAGTGTGGCAGAGTAAAGAGAAGAAAGCTGGCTTTCTATTTTTTCTGTTCATGTATTCTTTCCCACTGGAATGACCAAAGATTGTGTCATACCAAATTCTGATACCAGTAATTTGTCTTCCAGGAATTTTCTAACCTGTGGTTTTGGATCACAACAGAGGAAAACACAACAGATTTCAACTAGTCCATATCCCTCCCTAAATAAAAGAACAGAATTGACAGGGGGGAAAAAAGTGCAGGGTATTTTTGTTATTTTTAGATACATTTGAATGTTTTTACAGTATTCTTCCTGCTCGACATTGTACTTTGGAAGCTTAATACAACCATATTATTAAAAATGAAATCACTGTACATTTCAGCTCCCATTTATCAATTTTTTTTTTTAATTTTAGTTCTCTAGTTGTATCTAATAATTTCAGCATCTTTTTTCAACATTATGAAATTATTTTTTTTATCTCTTAGAATGCATTGAATCATTAGGGTACACATTAGCATAGTATTAATTTCCTCTAAGTAAACCAGATAGTTAAATATTACTTTGAGTACTGATTGTTGTTTTCAGGTTAATATTTACACTTTGCAAAAACATAAAAGTGTGAAGTTAAATTAGAATTATAAACTAATCTAAGAGCAATGTGGAGAACACAATTTCCATTATATTCTGGAGTGACAGCTATGTTTATGAGTTGTAGAAAACAAGAGCTTTTGACTGGATTGGCAATTTGTAGTGATATACAAGCCAAATTTTCTCAAACCACTGTTATGGGATCATCATCTTATCTCAGACTGTAAATATGCAAAATTCCAAAATAATGTTGAGAACCCAATAAGATGTGATATTAGCAGAGCAACAAAAGTAGATCTATTAATGAGAATTGTTCATATCAAAATATGTGAAACATTATTCTTCATACAGTTGAATTCTTATTAGCTTTTGTCAGTGTTCTTGTTGCACCAAGATGATATAGATCCGGAATCTGGAAAGGAAGAATTCTGTGGACTTTTTGGAAATTAAATTTCTAACCAGTCCAGTTTCTTTGCTTTCTGAAACAACCTGACTGTGGACTGAGTGGGCTTTCAGCACTCCTTAGCTTTGTTCGTTGCAGGCTACTTACAGGCAATTCTCTCTGAGATGGAAAAAGAAATCCCTGACCTCATTCCTTTGTTGAATTTGTAGACATGATGTAGAAAGCTCATTCTGGTTGGGAGGGCAAAAAAATAAAAGTATTCTTATTGCACTTCTCTTTTGGAATTTGGGGCTTCTCTAAGAGCCTCTGCAGTATAATGTCCCTTGTTCATTTTCATCTCTGCTCTGACCTCTTTCCTTCACTATGACTTGCAAAAGGATTACAAATCATGATTACAAGATATTGTGCTTTTGTAATTCTCACCTGGCTCTGTAATAGCAGCTCCCTACTGCCAGGTGGACGAAAGGATTATTCTGAAGTTGTTGCAGGCATGGGGAAGATTTAAAATAATTGATTTTTGTGGTGGATACAAGATTGAAATAATAAGTGTGAAATATTTTGCTTAAACATAAGTTATATTGTGACAAAAAAAGAGAGTTGTGAATATACTTTTTTTTTTCTGGGATAGGTTAGGGCACATAATCAGGATAATCTGTCAAATTTAAGGTCATCTTCATTGACATTATAGTCAGTCATGAAAGATTTCTGCATAAATGTTTATAAAGATTCCATGTGGTGGCATGAATTCTCTCACTTTTATCTATACACTATAGTATATGTCAACCTATGCTTTATAAAAAGATAATTCCTGTTAGTAATATCTCTCCATATTTAATTCATATGGACAAACACTGGTAGCTAAATAGCCAAACTGATCTTGTTTCTCCCTGGCCATCTTTCCAGCTCTGCTATTGCCTTTCCTTCCTGCTCCTCCTGGAGGCTGTTTTCAAGCATATGTTTAAAAGTTTGGTTCCTAGAATCCAGACATACTAGGAAAAAACTACACAGTGAGTGAAATCAAATAAATCCTAAAAGATGTGCATGTCTTTGGTTTTGTTACTACTTACCTGTGCTATTAAGCTCTTCTATGAGATGCTCAGCCATGGATAAAATGAGAGGTTTGACTTGGTTTCTCTTTACGGTGTTTATGAAATCCTAGGCCTGATTATCACAACTCAGCCTCCATCTGAAGCCAGCTGTGACTTATAAAGGAGTGGTTGTATGTAAATAATATCAGTGCTCCAGACCCATGCATTTCTTAAGGTAAGAAGTAGAGTTAAAATTGCGGTTTGTGACTGAGATTATTTGTTTGTTTGCACATCTCCTTCCTGGATCAGCTGGAGGATGTAAAGGCCTCCTTTGCTTGTGAAATGGACCCAGCCTAAGGGAAAGGTCCTGGGCATATGAGGTAGCAAAGGCAGAGTGTGAGAGCAAGAGCAATGAGATGGAAGCCTGCAAGTTTACCTTGTGATATTGTGAAAAGGAGCAGGGAGTAGAGAACCTGTACTTGTATGGCAGAAGAAACCTTTCCAGGGACTGGAAAGAATGAGCATTATTAGTGGTGACTCAGAGAGTCACTGAACTGTCATCAAGCCTCTTCCTGCAGGGAGAGAGAAAGCTGAAGGAGAGATATTCATATGTCCTTCTTAGTGTCTTTCTTTTTTACCTGATTACTTTGATATTTCTCTATTTAAAATACCAAATATTCCAATTTTTATTCTAATACAGCTTAGCTGTGTTGAATTTAAAACCACTCTGACCTTTTGAGTTGTATTCTTAGACGACAAAATTCTATGCAGATGGATCTCAAAGCTCTGGGCAGCAGAGATCCTACTGCAGTATATAAGCCATAATTTAGTTAAGAGTGCAAGCCCTTGGTTCATCTCTGAGTGTTTATCTTCTGGCTTGTGGAACTCCTGCAGTTTGTGCATTAATGTGAAACTAATGTGTGGCTGGCTGTTAGCTATATGCATCCATGCTCTAACACCTGGGTGAACAAGAAGCTGCCATTCTAAAGCTGTGGGCTAGCTTTCCTGCCTAGTCATTGGAGAGACTTTTGTCACAGATAATATGCAATGTTAAGACTTATGTGAATGTCAGGGCATTGAATGACAGAATCATCAATCTGTCATTCTGTCAGTATGACAATATGAATGGCAGAAGGGCTGTAAGAATGGCAGGTGTTGTTAGCATCTAGATTAACAGGTTATGAAGATCACAGCAAATCTGCTTGCAGCTTTTCAAGGTATCCAAAGAAAAAGAAATCCTAAAACCAGGAATGC
>NW_008589195.1:8486-26004 GCF_000691845.1 Merops nubicus
TGGATGAATTCTTGGTGCTTGTGAGCATGTGACATAATAGTGAGAATGAGGGACATTGATTTAATTTCAAACATAATCACCTTCTCCCATCATGCGTTTCATTCCTTTTTTGCTACACTTTTGTTACCACTGTTATTGGAAGTGCCTTTATTGTTAGGCTTCTCAGAACTTTTATGCTTAAGTCAAAAAGATCATAATGCTTGTTTGGAATGCTCTGGTCCTGATTCAACAAGGTCCTTAAAAACATGTTAGAATAATTAAATGTTATTTGTTTTACTGAATGAGATGTGTCAGCTGAAACATTGCGAACATTCTGGAAAAGATCTCCCATGACATAACATGAAGAAACAGGGCTATTCCAGGAAAATTTTTTAATAAATTGCCTTCAACACAAGGTCACCTCCATTAATGGAAAAATATTCTGTACTTATGGGCAAAGGGAGTATGACATATAGCAAAAAATAATATAGCAGTCATCTGACAGCAACAGCCTGAATTGGTGTTCGATCTACATTTAAAATATATGTCTGTGTGCACTATATATACATAACTACCTGTATACATACATATAATGTACAGCTACCTAAAAAATGTGAGTTACTTTCCAAAGCTGGCTTTACTCGACTGGAAGGAAATAGTCTCAGAGACAATATTTTTGGTTTCTTAATTCTGAAAAGACAGTTACTTGCTTCTGATTTTTTTGTTTGTTCTTTTTCCTTTAAATGTCTCCTCAGTTTGCATAACCTCGACTGTTAAGGGCAATTCTTACATTAATTTCCTACATTATTTGTTTTTATGTTTTTTTGGTTTTTTTTTTTCAATGTATCTTGCCCATTTCAGAACTTTCTGTTCTGTCTGTAAGATAGTTTTGATAGTGATGAAAAATATTAATTTCAGATTTTTACAGTGATAGCTGAGTTAGGGTCTTTGCAAAAGAATTCTCAAATTGAATACAGACAGTGATTTAAAATAATAAACACAAGTCAGATGAGTCTATTTCAATATGATAAAATATTTTCCTTTTCTACATAGTAAATTGCACTTTGTATCAATTTAATAGTTCTAACTTTTTTTTTTAATTACTCTATACACAATGAGTAAGCCATTCTGTAAAGGTATTGGGAAATATATCCTGGGCTTCTACTGAATGCCTGCTTTTGTGTCAAAGACTCAAGCAGCATGCACATAGTTTTCTCATGAAAGTCTGAAGAACTGAGTTCTTGACATTAACTCCAATATCTAAATGAAACAGTACTAATATTAAGCAATGAAGTATGGAATTTTAAATAGCCTGAGTATTGCTCAAAATTTTAATGTCAAAGGTGGATTATCTGGTCAGTAATGCCATAACTATTTTCAAAAGTTTTGCTGAAAGCCTAAGTTGAAACAACGACTTTTATGTGCCCTTTCACTGGTTGTTTCTTTTTTGATCAGCTTTTCATGTTTTCCTGGTAGGTAAAATTTGCCTTAAATTTTCCTGCCATTTTTCCTGGCAGGTAAAATGTGCCTCATTCTTATTCTCCTCTTGAAATGTTTCATTTAACTAGTCTTCAGGCTGTGATAGGAAAGCTATCCAAAACTATGATATACATTAACCTCCAACAGCGGGTTATTTCCCATATTTTCTAAGAATTTTTTTTTTTTTTTACATTCCATCAGTTCTCAATAAAAGTGATATAAAATAATTTAAAGTCAGAAATTTACTTTTAAATGAAGGAAGGCAAAGTGCAGTTAGCACAGACTGGTCATTTTTCTAAAATGCTTTTAATTAACTGAAGATGCTGAAGGCATAAATAAATGTGCAGCACTTTCCTATCCATTTTAACATGTCACATCTGATCGACTTGCTGTCCAACTATTTTAATATTCTATATCTGGTGGTGGCCTGTTTGATAAAGATGTAAGAAAGACAAAGATGAAAGAAAGAGCCCAAAGAACACAACAGGACAATTTGGGCATGGCAGAAATACCTAAATAAGCACTGATTACCTATGAACCAATAGCTTTTAAACGTTACCTGAAATACAGATATCAGTATAGATATATAACTCATTTTGGATCTTGTTAGGTTCTAGGAAGTAGAAAATTATCAAAACCCAGAGATGTTTTATGAGATGCTATGACAACTACTGAACAGTTTTCCAAACATGGGCGTGTCCCTGATTTGTGCTACAGTGTACTATAGATTGGTTACTCTGTCAGTCCTTTTCCCCCTCCCTGTAATATTTCCCTCCTTAAAGTTTTCACCTTGTTAAAAACTTATTCTTTAGACTTAATGGGAAAGAAATAGAAGACAATACACAGAAAATATATATGCTGTTATATAAAATCCATGGTTTGCCCTTCCCTTGAGTACAGTATTTAGTTCTGGGTCTGAGATATATTAGGACTGCAAACAGTTCAGATAGGGGCAATATTGTTAGTGAAAAATATACAGAACAACTAAGCAGCCTGGGACTCCTGTATGTGAAAAGACAAGAGTTAAGGGGATCTGATTATTCTCTGTCTTTTCCAGAATAGGAATTAGGGGCTATCAGATCAATCCCTCAGGACTCTCCAAAATAAAACTGGGGGCTGTTCATGCCATGAGCACTAAATTTGTAAAACTCCTTGCTCAAGGGTGTTCTCTGTGCTGAGAGTATATTTGTGTTCAAGGGCAGATTTGACAAGCACTTGGAAAGGGCATCTTTTGGGAGTTACTAAATGGACAAGTAATCAGGGGCTCAGGAAATCTCCTGAGCTGAAAATAACAAAAATCTAGGAAAACTAGTACTGACATGTATATGTTTTCTCTGATTTTCTTCTTCCCTAAGGTCCACTTGCAGCCACTGATGGAGACACACTAATAAGCTGGATAGGCCCTTCATCTGAATTAATGTGGTAGTTCATGTATTTTTACCTACTCTCAGTTGCACCTAACAAATCAGATATTTATCTGCTGTTTGGTATCTTTCTGGTCCAGAAAAGAATGCTCCTACATATCAGGATACAGCAGTACATGTGCCTGTAGAGAAGCTGAACTTTTAATAAAAACAATACTTTAGTGTTCTGGTAGGGGTAGAGCTAAGTCTCAACGGTCAATGCAATATCCCATGTGCCTTACTCCTAAAATCCAGTCAGTAATGCAGGTATTGGGAGGAAGAATATCCAGTCTAAGGTTTATTGAGGAAGAAAAGGAGCTGAGCAGGAAAACAAAAGCAGAAGTATGTCTCAGCAATAAAAGGCAGACAGAATAACAAAGCATACCATTGCTAAGACAGTATAATACAACAAGCTGGCATCACACTAAGTTACTGCAGAAGAACTTCTACTATTAGACAGCTGCCTGGAGACATAGGTTGTTTTGAGGAAGAAAGAGAGTATTACTATTAACTGTTTTGCTATCATACTAATGATAGTATAAAGGAAGAGGAAAATGAGAAGTAGGAACAAAAAAAAACATAAAAAATTGATCCAGTGAGCCAACCGCTTCCTTAAAATATGAAGAGCAAGGTCATACAATAAGTTCTATCCACTTACTTGAGAAACTCATTAAATCCATTGTGCTGAGAATGTCTTTTCACTGTATTCTTCTTAAGAAGAATTTCCTGAGGTATCTTCTGTGAGGAGAACAAGAGACAAAGGGCAATAAATGAACTAAAAGTTCATTAAAAATAGTTCATAAAATCCATTGGGTCATGAATTACCGAGCACTCAATCCATAAAAGTTCATAGGCCTAGCCTGGCTGCATCCAAGTGTACTGAGAGAACTGACGTCCATAGAAGGATGTTTTTTCTCAGCTTTTAAAAGTCATGGAGATCAGGAGACATTCCTGATGACTAATGGAAAACAGATGTTACTTCAGAAACTTGCAAGAAAGGCCTGAAGAATTCATTAGGGAATTACAGGTTTATGAATCCCACTTTGGTCCCTGGGAAAGCCATGGAACAAGTCCTCTTGGAACAGTACATTCTTGAGCATGTGAGAAGGATGTGACAGTTATCAGTCAGAATGGACTTACCAAGGATAAATCATACACTAGCAGCCTGACTATCTGCTATGATAAAATTAACATGTTTTTAGAAGAAACAGGAATAGCTGATGTCATTTACCTTGACTTTCAACACTATCTGCTACAATATTATTATGTTACATTCTGATGTTACAGTCTGAATGGGTAGACAATCAGGCATGTGAAAAAAATATTAGGATGATTGAGCTTAGATGTCCTAAATACGTTATAGTCTATCTAAAGGCCAGTGATATCTTTATCAGTGATGTGGAAGAGACATAAGGCATGTGTTCTCATCAAGTTTAGATATGACAAGAAATTGGGGGGGGCAAATTCATACACTTGATAGCAAGTTGGAGGAATGCACAACAGATATCTAATGAAATTCATCAAGAACAAATACAAAGTCCTGCATCTTGGATGGGCTAAACTATCGCATTGTACAAGCTAAAAATGAACTCTTAAGAAACAGGTCTGAGGAAAATGGCATGAGGGTCCTGGCAGCAATATGGACTAATATGGACTAATATAACATAAGTATATGTTGTATTTTGCTACGATGTCACAGTGTTAATAAATTCATTTTGTGCTCTTGTTGATTTCACAATTTTTCTATGCTTATGTTCGGATTCAAGGCAAGTTAATATTCATTATATTCTGTGTAGTGTACTTGCAATTCATAGGTGCTATAGGCCTCTGCACTGGTTATATCAATATATTACAGGTTTACTCTAAATTAGGCAGTTTGATTGTTGTATATATGTATAGCCAAAAGACTGCCATGGTAATCAAAATTCTAATGAAATCAGTTTAACCTAACTCCTCTGTCTCATGCACTGCTGACAATGGGAGCATGTGAGGACTAGGACAGCAGAGCCTTATGTGATAGCAGATGCTCTTTAAAGAAACCTTAATGCAGCTTTATGGTCCCATGCGCTCTTGCCAGAGTCTCTTGCACAGAGGGCTTCCTCTGCTTATATGGTGTTTGTACTGATCTTGTTAGTTTTCTATGAGTTTCTCACATAAAAAAACTGGGAATGTACCACTCAGGCTGGGAAGCTAAAATACCTCCCATTTTCTTAATTTCCATTCCACTCTTCTTGTTTTCACATTAGAGCTATTTTTAACAATTCATAAAGAAGAACATAGAAATTTTTTTTGTTGTTTCTACATGGTATTGTGAATTGATTTACAAATACATGATTAATTATTGAGAACATGAATACTCTTGAATAGAAATTTTCATGGCAATATCTTCAGTTTTTTTCATCTCCCTTACATTCTTATTTCTTGTAGTCCAAGAAATGTCTCCACAAACATCTCTCAATGTAAAAGTGCCTCTTCTTTTCCTACATTCCCCCTTCCTTTCCACATTTTGTCGCATATTTTCTTCTCTTTTATCCGGTTCTCATTCACTATATTCAGAAAATGCTGAATTAACTTTCTTCTACAATTTTTCTGCTCCCTCCCCCATGAGTTTTCTATTTCTTTCCAAATTAATTTGCCCTGCCACCTGGTCTCTTTGGAATTTAGCAATTATTCAGTATATAAAGCCTGGCTTCTAACAGATGGGGCTTCCAGAATACAAACATCAACTATGTACTTCCTAGGGCCAGAAGATTGTGTTAGCTGCAGTTTCATTATGACTTCAGTTTTCTAATGGTTGTGAACATTGTCAGTGAGCATTAATGTTCTTTGTGATACCATGTCTCCTAAACAGTGGAGTTTAGCCCAAGCCCTGTTTCTCTGATTTAGAACATAAGTTTGTTTTCCAATTTCATGGTACTGATTGCTCATATTTTATAGCTACAGGGATGCAACCCAAAATGTGGTAATTACCTGTGTTTACTTTCACCTGTGCTTTGCAGAAGGCATTTTAGTCTTCGCAACCAACTAGCTAGATCAGCATTTGTCATTTTCTAAAACTTTCTATGTATTCGTAGTTCAATTCTGCACTAGTATTTCCATATTTTAAAATATAAGAGAGATTTATGAATGTTGTTTTTCAGTTATACCAGGCTATATACACAATACGTCAAGAAACTTTTTTCTTTGAGGTGGAAATTTTAAAAAATGTCTAAAATTCTCATGACCTCCATTTGCACAGATAGAAACTTTTGGGGCAGCTATATAATTTGGGGAGGAGAAAGAAGATGGGCTAGGGAGAAGGAATGAATAATGTTCAGAGAGAGAGAGGGAGGATTCAAAGTATCCAGGATTTTTCAAGTGTTCTTGTTTGAGCTGTTCCATTTTGTATAAATAATTGAGGTTCTGAGACAGAGACTTGCTGTCTCTTGTCCTAGGTGTGACAGTAACCACAAGATTAGATTCAGTGTTTGTTACCTTCTTGCTTTCTCCTGCTTAAATTGTTCTGTTTTGTACCAATAACAAATAACCTTGAGGAAGCAGAAGCTCTCTCTGCATCCAGAGGAAGTTTTACAGAATATAGCTGTGTGAGGTAGAGAAGGAGTGATTTGGAACTGGGCTTTATACGTATCACATGGCATTATCACAAGTACTATAAAAGCCAAATCGTTCTGAGGGCTGGAATTTTGAGCTGGAATTCGATTAGAAATTTGTTCAGAAAAGTCAGTATGTTAGAGGCTCTATTCTATAGGATATGACATATCTATAGGAATCCTATCTCTTGCTAACAGTCCATATGCCAAAGCACTAACTACAGCAACAGTTATGCAGCCAGTTGTTAACTTGCAGAACACATCACCACCTATCCAAACCTCTCACAGCTCCTGTACCTGGTCAATTAGTCCCTCAGCACTAACAATGCACTGAAATGCACCAGGGAACTTTGCACTGGAATGCACCATGACTTTGACCTCATAGGGAAGCTTCTTCCAGTCACTCACTGGTGACTTTCACATTCCCAGCTCAGCTAGCTACCCTGCTAACTACCAAAGTGCCTGCTGTCTCTGCTGTATGTCTGCTTGCCAGCTAAATAGGTGTTCTCTGCTGCAGATGAACAACAGATTATTCTCTAATTGGCAGATGCTTGCTGAACATTTTCCAGACAGCTTTGGTGATAAATGTTTTCTTGCTGCTGTATATGGTGAATTGGCTTTTTGCATCATGCATGTGTTGTAAAAGCTTGATTATGTTCCCATGATACCTTTTTAACAATCACTGTGAAAAGGAGAACTGTCTGCCAAGACTTTGTGTTAATTGCACTACATAACCAAGAAGAGATAAAAAGGAGCTAATATTCTTTTTGTCATCAGAAGCTATCGTAAAGGATCAATTTTTAAAAGTGTTATCAAGCATGTAAGTAGACAAGAAGTTTAAACATAACAGAGAGATTCATTCTAGGAAATCACTGCTTTCAGTGGATGAATGTTAGCAATTTTTGGGGCTTAACACACTGTGTTATTTGGATATGATCCATGAGGAAGATGTGCTGCTGAAAGCTCACCTCTGTTATAAAGGTATTGTGATCTAACTACTGGCTGAAAAAAACACTGTAATTCCACCTTTTTAAAACTGCATTTTTCTTCATGGTGGAGAATGAATTGTTAATGGCAGCTGAGGCATGGGGAAAAGTATAGTTTAAATGATCAAGCCTGTGCACTTATGGCATTAGATTATTTTTTCATTTTATATTAACATGGATGGTATGTGGGTTTACAGTACTACAATGAAGCAACTTCAGCTATCATATTTGCACAGTCAGTGTGGTGGATATATACCTAGAAGCAAAGGTTGATAGCACAGTCAGTTCTTTTGACTGGGTAGGAAGGTCTGTATGCTTTCATCAGTAGCTTTGAAGAAAGACTGTGAAAAATACTGAAGATAATGGATGTGTCAAACCAGAACTTTTGTTTCATTTTGGATATCCCAGAGATGTTGATCAGGTCACAGTTAAAAACTTGTGACTGCAAGTTTTTTGAAATGGATTAATTTGTATAAGACATTGGTAATTAGGAAACTAAAATGAACTAAAATGAATAAATGTGAAATGAACTCCTCCTTAATGAAAAACATTTGCTTTTTGAAAAGTTCTGTTAATATTTTTATGGAATTGAGGATTACCTTCTCTTTAGGAGTTCTGTTTGAGAACTGAAAATCCAAGTCTAGTGTAAAGTTTATTTAGCAAGAATATTGGGGAGGAATAAACTTTCATGAATATGGTCTTTATATATAATAAAAAGAAAGAGTAATTTTTATTTCTGTTTTAAAGAGTTTTAAAGATATACTTCACTTTCTTGTGTGAGAGTTATCTGCATTGTGTTGACAGCATCACCTTAAAAAAAAAAAGTAAAAGCAACCCACAACTGCCCACTATCCTTTGGGGATTTTATTATCATGTATAGTGTAATGACTTGTCTTTAATTGACTCTCATATATGAAATACTAACAGAGATTGTTACAAGACAGTACACATAGTGCTCTAGAGAACAGGAACTTTATATTGCTTGATGAAAATATGGAAAAACACAGTTTTGCCTTTTAGAAAGAAGTCACTGAATGAAGTTATACATATGCTAAGAATTAAATACATCCTGAACTTTGTACCCATTTTTAGGAGAGGTAACCTGAACTAATAAAATAATTTTTTGCCTTTTTCCCCTGTTATTTGTTTTTACTGGAGGTTGTTTCCCTTTGGGAGAAATAGAACATGAATTTGGGTATTTCTTTATACAGTCCTACTCATTTTCAAAACTATGTAGTCTCCTCATTTGTCAACATCAAAGTATGATATCTTTGTTTGATTTCCCAGACCTTCTAATTTAACTGTCAGCACTCAGCCTAGAAAGCTCCCCCATGTTTAACAACTGTGATGAGAATTTTTCTATAATGTCTCTAACCATCTCCTCAAACACACATAATATCATGCTAGAGGGTATTTTGGCAAATTATATTTGAGCAGGAGGTTCCAAGCCAAAAAAGGAAAGAGTGGTTGGCAAGATTTAGGCAATGTGAGTGTAGCCCTCAGGATCCAATCCTTTTTCTCATCTATCACTGCTGAATTCTGATCTACATTATTAGCAGAGAGAAGAGCGATTTCTGCTAGGTTCAGGAAAGAAATTATCTGACTCCAAATATGACTTCAAACATCATCTGGCAACTGATGTTTGGAAGGAAGGGAATTCTATTTTGCGGTCTCATAAATGATCACTGCTGTTCTTTTCGTGTAAGAAACTGCAAAAGGCCTTTTTTGTGCAGTTGACTAATTCATGACTCATTCTTTACATTGCCTTAATATGCTTCCCCAGTGCTGTTGATTTCAAATGATATATTTATTAATTCTGCTGAAGTTTTTATCTATCCAAAATAAGAATGATCAAACTTGAAGAGACACTTTGAGTCATGCTTGTGGAATGAATAAGAAAAATGAGCCTTTTGTCACTGTGTCATACTTACAGCATCACTGACTTACACATTGCTGACCTAAACACCCATTTTCTGAAAACTAAGTGGCACAGGGCAACTAATTGTTATTAACCACTGTAAATAGTAAAATTGTGACCTAACTGTTAGAGCACATTTCTTTAGTCTGTTAGTAACAGGCTTTAAAAACAGAGAAAGAGAGCACATATTCATCAGGGGAATAAAGCAGGAGAATAATGAGAAAATAATCTTCTAACATAACTTAATAAAGTAACTTACATCATAATTATCTTTGGCTGAAAGAAAAGCCACAAGTAATTTGACATGAAAATATCAGCTTCCAAGCATTACTGGAAAACCAGTTCTTGACTTCTGAGATCCACCTGAAGTCAGCTGGTCATGAATACAGATACTTCTACTATTATTATTAAGTGAAAACCAGAGATTCGTACTCACTTCTCAGGTTGTATGTGCTCAGACCACTATAGATCATGATTGCAGGCAAAATAAAGAAAACAAACGGAATTTGCCCTAAAATGTTAGGATACTGAGGTTATTCAGAGGCTTTCCTAGTTATACCTAGTCTTTCTCAGAGCCTCCCCCCAGTCCTACCCATGACCCAGCATCCCATTTCAGTCCAGCCAGGGGCTATAATTTCCTTGCCTGGGGCAGGCAGGGTAGAACCTCTTGCTGTGGGACTGGATCTGGCTATCAAGATCCTGTCCTGCCTGCCCTGAGTACAGCCCAGAGTTTATGCTTTGGCTCACCAGCTGAGATGAAATGCAAAAACTCTAGAAACATAGAACAGTTTGGGTTGGAAGGGACCTTTAAAGATCATCTACTCCACTCCCCCTGCAATGAGTGGGGACATCTTTAAGTGGATGAGGTTCCTCAAAGCCTGTCCAGCCCGGCCTTGAATGTTTCCAGGGAAGGGTCATCTACCACCTCCCTGGTCAATCTGTTCCAGAATTTCACCACCTTCATTGTAAAAAATGTCTTCCTTATATGTAGCCTAAATCTACCTTCTTTTACATTAAAACCATTACCCGTTGTCCTGTGACAACAGGCCCTCCTAAAAAAGTCTGTCCCCATCTTTCTTATAGGCCCCTTCAAGTACTGAAAGGCTGCAATAAGATCTCCCCAGAGCTCTCTTTCCTCCACACTGAACAACCTTAGCTCTCAGCCTTTCCCTATAGGAGAGGTATTCCACCCCTCTGATAATTTTTCTAGCCCTCCTCTGGATGTTTTTCAACAGGTCTATGTCTTTCTTGTGCTGAGAACTCCAGAGCTGGACACAGTACTCCAAGAAGGCTCTCACCAGAGTGGAGTAGAGAGACTGAATAACCTCCCTTGACCTGCTGGCCATGCTACTTTTGATGAACCCCAGGATATGGTTGGCTTTCTGGGCAGCAAGCTCACATTGCCAGTTCGTGTCCAGCTTTTCAACCACTAGTACCTCCAGGTCCTTCTCTGCAGGGCTCAAGCCCTTCATCTCCCTGTCTTTGTTGATACTGTGGGAGTGCCTTGATCCACATGCTGGACCTTGCACTTGGCCTTGTTGAACCCCATGATGTTCACGCAGGCCCACTCTTTGAGCTTGTCCAGGTTCCTTTGGATGGTGTCCTGTCTTTCTGGCAAGTCCACTGTACCACTCAGCTTGGTGTTGTCTGCAAACTTGCTGAGGTTGCACTTGATCCTATTGTCATCAGGACGTCTCTGTCATTGATGAAGACATTAAACAATATTTGTCTCAGTGCTGGCTCCTGAGGGAACAACTTGTTACTTATCTCCATCTGGACACTGAGAAGTTGACCACTATCCCCTAGATATGGCCATCCAATCAATTCCTCATCCACCTTAAGAGTCCATCCATCAAATCCATATTTCTCCGATTTACAGAGAAGAATGTTGTGGGGGACTGAATCAAAGTCTTTACAGAAGTACAGACAGACAACACCCATAGCCTTTCCCTTGTCCACTGATGTAGTCAATCCATCATTGAAAGACACTTGGTTGGTCATGCAGGACTTGCCCTTGGTGAAGACATGGCGGCTGTCTCAAATCAGCTCCCTGTCCTCCACGTGCCTTTACATAGCTTCTACAAGGATCTGTTCCACCATCTTCCCAGACACAGAGGGGAACTCGGTATAAAATGTAGCCTGGTTTTAGTATAGGCAACGTGAGTAAAGTGATCACTAATGTAAGATTTCACCTGCTGACTATATAATAGAAGCTAGGGAGGTACAATCACTAAATTTAGGCTATTATGTCCTCTGCAGCTCTTCAAAGAGATGTAAAAGCCATGTTTAAGATACTTTTCCCTTTTAATTATGCATATTTTATCATGTTGAGACTAGAATTTCAAGGAATTCTGAGTAACTGTGAACGACCTCAGACCCTAAATCAGTTGCATGCCGTTAGAGAAATGAGTATGTCCTCTATAAGTAACATTTATTTATTCAGAATTCAAATTAAATTGGTTATGAAAGTCAGAAATACATTAATGAAGATTAACAATAGAACCCCAAGGATCCTGAGTAACCGAACTGGAAATATGAAAATGATTGATGCAGCAATGGTAACAAAAGCTCTTCTGAGAGAAGAAAACTCCCAGTGTTATTATGGAGAATGAGAAAGGCAGTGAACCACACACTGAACCCCAGGGCCTCCATGTCACTTGTTAGGAAGCAGCTGGAGGCAGCTAGTTCCACACAAAGGCAAGTCCCTTGGCTGGCATTCTGTGATAGTGACCTGGACACAATTATTTTTTTGAAAGCTAAAAAAAAAATGGATTTTCATAATTTCACAATTTTATTTTTCCATAATAACTTGAGTACAATCAAGCAAAGGCGAAGAACTAAACAAAGCACACATTCAATAAGAAAACAGCTCAAACTTTTATATTACAGATAAGTAAATTTTCTGTACTGCTGCACTATGGAAAGCAGTCTTGGAGAATCTAGAAAACTAGATTTGATTCTAGCCCTTTTGAAAAGACGAGCTAAGTATATTTTTCTGTGTGCTTGTGTCTAGTGAGAGAGATTAATGTTCAGAACCCAAGAATATAAACTAAAACTAAAGTCCTTTCTCAGATACTTCAGTATGTCTAAGATTTCATTGCTCTTGAAAGTGTTTTGCTTCTCTGCATTGGTTTCCCTTTTGTGCAAAACGGTCATATTCTCATTTTCAAAGATATTAATTTAAAAAATAGCTTAATTCTGCAACCTTCCTTTTCTTCCATGAAAAAATTAGACACTATATATCTGCAAATTACCACACACTTTGTCTATAATTCCTATTGAGGCAATCCTACTGACCTGTTAAGCTAAGCTGGATTTGTACCAAAGGATCTACAAGCCAAGCTCTCCAGAAACACCTTCACAATTATTATATTTTCAAAAATATTTTTATGTTTTAACAGGAAAAATAGTCCTCTTACTTTTATTGAAGGTCATGCTACAACACAGAAAGTAAGTGATAGAAACATTGTGTAGCCATTTGGAAATGTGTAAAACCCTCCTCAAATGAAAGCCCAACCCTGTCAAGGATTAGGGTCTGAGCTGGCCACTAGGCAAATGACAGACATTCTCTAATAAACCCTCTGCCTTTCCAAAGGGCAAGAGAAAGAGAATAGTGCAGAGAGACTTATGGGTTAGAAAATAAAACAACCTTAATGAAAATAATAATAATAAAATGAAATATATACAAACATATAAAAAAACAATATGGAACCGTACCCTTCTGATGGCAATTATGTCACTGTCACCACTGATGCTGTGGAGCAGTGAAGTGCTGGGGTCTGAACCCCGAGCCCTGAATTAAAGTTGACATATAGATGATTCTCACAACCAGACAGAGGATTTTCCTTTAGTGAGAGAATGCATTCTTTTTGTTTTCTCTCAAGGTTTGGCCAACGTTGGGTGAAAACCAATTAGGAGGACAACACCAGGCATCCTGCCTTTGAAGTTAATTCAACAGTATAAGAGCTGGTGCTGCTTGCAGTGAACTTGGGAAGCCTACCTATGGTTGGATGCACTGTGTAGGGCTTCCTGTTACCAGAAGGGCTCCCTGACTGTCTGCTGCAACTGGAGTTCCCAGTGACAGCAGACAGGACAAGAGTAATGTATTTGATAATGCATCTCTTTAGCAATAATGACTGTGCTATGATTATGATTGAACTTTTGACTTGGCTTATTCATTCCTCTGTTACATTATCTACTATGAGTAGCTATATTGTTCTGTTTGTTCCCCGTGCTGTTAATCATATCATATTCTTTCTGTACTTGCTGGAGTTAGATGGTAAAGTCTGTGCATGCCTTCTGCTGGTGGCTGTGTCCTTTGTGCTAGGCCACATAATTGGACAAACAAGCAGGCACTAAAGAAGTCCCTGACTGGACTCAAAGGGAGATGGGAAACAGATTCAGGAACTGGATTCAGGAACACATGGATTTGGATCGAAGGCAGAATGGACAGAGTCCTTCTTAGGTGCTGGCCACTGAAGAAGAGATTGGTCCTCATGATCCCTCAGCTTCATACTGCATGACTTATAAAGAATGGAACCCCTCATTGGTCAGATTCAGGTCACCTGTCCTGCCTGCTCTTCCCCTCAGGTGCAACCTTTTACTTCCTGCATCCCCAACATAGAATCATAGAATCGTAGAATCGTAGAATCATAGAATCATAGAGGTTGGGAGGGACCTCGAAAGATCATCTAGTCCAACCCCCCTACCAGAGCAGGACCACCTAGAGTACATCACACAGGAAGGCGTCCCGGCAGGTTTTAATGTCTCCAGTGAAGGAGACTCCACAACCTCTCTGGGCAGCCTGTTCCAGTGCTCTGTCACTCTCACAGTAAAAAAGTTTTTTCGTGATATTCACCTTGAACCTCCTATGCTCCAATTTGCACCCATTACCCCTTGTCCACAGGATTTAGCAGTGACCCTAGTCTGCACAGGAGCATGTATACACAAGAGCTTTTCTGCATACCAACCCTTGGTAGTAACTGTAAACATCAAGCACTGCCAGTGCTAGAAGCAGACACTGTCTGCAAAAATAAGCCATGAACTTCAGAAAGTGCAGTTACTTAGAAGAGACCTGGCTGAAAAGTAAAATCACTGAGCAGAATTAATTCAGTTCTAATTCAAACCAGGACAAACCCCAACCCCATACCAACTTTAGGCTGAGCTATCCTTTGTTTAAAGAAAAAAAATACAGACTTTAAAATTATTTGACAAGTTTTTATGATTTTTCTGGCACCAGAAAAAATCAGAGATGTAATATTTTGAAATAAACATATATGACTATGGGAAGAAGATATTTTTTATTAAATAGCTACATTTCTTTTCAAAGGAATTCTATATACTAAAATAAATTTAGTACTTCATTAACAAAATTATGTACAAAAATGACATTTTTGTTTGTTTGTTTTGAACCACTGTCACAGAACCCCTGGCAGTATGAGGCAGCCTGAAGTAGAATATATTTCTTCTGGTCTTAAGGGCCACCAAGTTTTATTAATTCTCCAGCAGATATTTATTTGATTTTATTTTGCTAAGACATTTTTATATTCAGAAAGTACTTATGTTTTTGGCTTAAAATTTATTTTAAATAATCTGAATAATAATTTTGGGAGTGATTGTAGGGGAAACAGAAGAGGTTTTCTAGGTGCTTAAGGCATTTATAATTACTCTCGTGGATATAGCATTCTTCAGACATGCATAACAGGGGATTACAGACATAGATGAAAGTGAAATATTAGTTCCAAATAATATTAAATTTGTTAAACATACTGTACTTTATGAAAACTATATGCTATATATGCCACCTTCTTCATTTTATATTTCACACCTGAGCCAATTTCAAGCACAGTGGTACCAGACAATATTTCAGGTAGGAAATTAGTTTGAAGCAGCATCAATATTTTTTCTTCATTTTGAATTTCATTTCCATTAGAATCCAAAGCACAAATCAAGCCATTGTGCAATCCTGAGCTGAACTGAACTGTTATGACAATGATAAAACAGAATGTAATGCAACCAGCAGTTTCAGTCAAGAGAGGTTGGACCTTCACAGGGAGCAACGAAACAAATAGAAGACAAGAAGACTTACAGTTCAATTTCTTTGAGACCAGCAGGTCATATGTCGTTCACCATAACACTAGTCACTTCCTGGTATCTTAATGCAGCCATTTTGAAGACACCAGAAATAGCAAATCAGGTCTTCTGGAACTAAGAATTTCAGAATGAATAGCTGAGGTGAGCAGCTCTGGTACCAGCAAGAACCACAGTGGAGCAATCCAGTGCAGTGCACAGGGAAGGAACCTCAGGGGGATCCCAGAGACCTACTAGGAGCCCTCAGCTCACACTAGAGCAGCTGACAGGACCTGGGTGGCACCAGGAGAAACAGCAGCCAACCTGACTTCACACATATGAAAGAAACCCTTAGGGAGCATGAGTGACCAGGAGTGCCACAAACAGGAGGGCAAGATGGAGGCAAACAAGGCGTGGTGCATCAGCAAGGATGTGGTGTCATAGTTTGTGTGGAAGAGTGCAGGAGTGGTGAAGCTCTGTCAGATAGACCAGGGAGCAATGGCATCCTCCTAGTGGAAAAGCCATGATCTCTGTAAGCTCTGCACCCACCATGACTGAGGTAGCTACCCAGATAGAGCTCCAGTAGGAACATGTTGCCATCCAGGTGCCAGGCTCCAGACTGTGCCCTGCTCTTAAATCGGTGCCAGAATGCAGCAGTGACCACACCTGTGGGAGGTGTGTCTGGGTAGAACTCCTTTGCTTGCATCAACAACCACCCCATGCAACACTACAGGCTTGAGGAACAGTGGCTGAAAATCTTCCTTGTGCAAAAGGATGTGGGGCTGTTGGTTGACAGACAGCTGAATCTGTTGGCCATGTGTATTGGCTGACAGCCAGCAGTGTGACCAGGTGGCCAAGAAGGCCAGCAGCATCCTGGTTTGTATTAGAAATAGTGTGGCCAGCAGGACTAGGAAAGTGATTGTCATCCTGTAGTTGGCAGTGGTGAGAATACTGAATTCAGTTTTTGCCTCCTCACTACAAGAAGGACATTGAGGTGTGTGTCCAATGAACAACAAAACTAGTGAAGGGTCTAGAGAGTAACTCTTATGAGGAACAGCTGAGAGAACTGGGGTTGTTTAGCCTGGAAAAAGGAGGCTGAGGGAAGATCTTATAACTCTCTACAACTACCTGAAAGGAGGGGGTGTCGATTTCAACTCCTAAGTAACAAATGATGGGACAAGAGGAAATGGCCTCAAGTTGTGCCGGGGGAGGTTTAGGTTGGATATTAGGAAAAACTCCTTCACCAAAAGGGTTGTTAAACACTTAAACATGCAGCCCAGGGAAGTGACGGAGTCACCATCCCTGGAGGTATTTAAAAGATGTGTAGACGTGGTGCTTAGTTTAGGTGGTGGATGTAGCAGTGCTGGGTTAATGTTTGGACTCGATGATTTTAAAGATGCTTTCCTACATAAATGATTCTATGATTCTATAAATTACTGAAATATTGAAAAACAACTTTCTGACTGTTACATTTTTTGTTTAAAACTCTACTTCTGAATGCTTAGGATACCCTATGCCTACATATGCAGGCCTCTCTCATCCACACCTGAGAATCAGGAGCATTCTAAAAATTAAAGCAGATGTTTATCTAATTCAAAAAAAATCAATTCCTTGCAAGACTAAATAAAACCAGCGTAGACATCACTAGACAGCACTGAACCTAGGTACTGGGACAGAAACTCTTATCGTAACAACAGTTAAAACTGTATGATTCTGGATAAAGAAGTAGTTGCTGATTATTAGTCTTTAAAGTTTGTGCTGTACAATAGATCTTTTTATCTGGAAGCTTTCTTGAAAGACAATCTACATTTTGTTCTCATTAAATTCTATTCTATTCTATCACTTATATGAATTATACCCAAATATTAATGTTGAGTTTTATGTTCCTTCAGCATTTATTATTCCAGTAGGTGATTGTCATGCAGCCATGTGGTTCATTTATATAGATGTTCACTTGATTTGCTCTGTAAGTTTATAACTTGTTGTACTATTGTAGAAATGCATAATTAGTTCACTGTTTCATGTTACCGTATAGATATTTTATGTTATTACTATTTATTTATTAATAAATAGCAATAACATAAATTAATATTC
>NW_008589196.1:0-1039 GCF_000691845.1 Merops nubicus
ACCCAGACACCCTCGGCTGCCTCGCGCTTCCGCTCTTCTCTCCTCTCCTTCCCTTCTCTCCAGGACAGCTCCTCTGCTCTGTGCTCATGCCACTGCCCCAACCACGACTCAACCAGGCACTCGCTTCTCTCTGGAACAGCTGTTTTGCCCACGAGAAGCCTGAAGGAACACCTCTCCTGAAGACCCCACAGACAACCAGCCTGCATATCTCTTGTGTGTCTTTCCCAATGTATTTTTTCTTGTCCTTGCAATAAAAGCCGCCTGCACCAATCTCCTGCCTCTCCATTTTCCTTTCCAGGACCTCCAGGGCTGCCCCAGGGCCTTGCAGCCAACCAGGGGTAAAGGCTCCTACACCTCCAGATCCTTTGTTCCTCCAGAAATCCTCTGTTAAAGGCCCTTGGACACAAAACACAGTGCAGGCTTCTCCTTTCTGTTCCTTAGGTCCTTTTCCCTTCTTCATCCACATTTCCTTCAGTTTCTTTTCACCCTCTTTCTGCCATTGTTATTCCTTTCTTTTTTCAAATTCCTTTTCTTCTTCTCCTCTTCTTTTTTCTTCTCCATGTGGTTTCCTGCTCCTTATTCCTTTGCCCCTTGCCTCTTCTCTTGTCCCTTCCTCTTCCCTTTCCACTTCTCCCTCCAGCACAGACCAGCACTCTCTGCTCCTCTGGTCTCTGCCACACACACACAAAGTACGGAAATCAGAGCCTGGTTTCTCTGGAGGAGCCTTTGCAGGGCATTTGCTCCTCCTGCCTGTTCCAGCAAGGTCAGGCTTCAGGTTTAACCTCAGCTGGAAACTCAACAAAAGCTGCGGCTAGCCCACACCTTCCTCCCAGCTCCCACCCACTGTTATGGGAGGGGAATCAGAGGGAAAATGCAAAGCCCTGCGGCATTGGAAATGGACTCTTGAGAAAAACAACACCCCAAAAGGAAAACCAGCAGCAATCAGGAAAACACTGATGAATCAGCTCTGAAATGAGAGATGCACTGCTGTCCATTGCCCACATTGTCCATTGTCCTGGCACTGGACAACCCAGAAAGG
>NW_008589197.1:0-4849 GCF_000691845.1 Merops nubicus
CTCTTCCAACCAAAACACTTCTGTGATCCCCTCAGAGGTGAGGTTTCCCCAGCACCAGGCTGGTGTGTTGTTCCCTTCCTGTTCAGAAGACACGAGTGGAGGTTTTGCAGCTAGGAATAAAACCAGTGTCACTGAGTGAGCAGCAACCAATTCTTTGGGACTTTGCAGCTCTCTGCAGCATGGGTGTCCAACAGGACAACCTCCAGGGCCTGCTGCTTGGGCCTGACTTGCAGAGCCCCTTCCCACCTTGCACTTTTAATCCAAATTCCTGGTCTGCAGGAGGAGGAAGGAGAAGGGGGTTGAATTTATCTGTACTTCTGAGGCAGTTCTCATTAGCAAACACTTTGCTGTGTTGAACCTCTCTAAAATAACTGCATTTCAAGCCCTGTGTTCTCCAGGAGTTGAAGGGAGCTTGGGTTTCTCTTATGGACCAGAGAGCAGCTCCCAAGATGTCTCTAAGTGGTGCCTTAACCTGCCGGGCAGGTTTTTTTCCTAGGAGATTAAACTTCATCCCTAGTTGCATAGGAATTAAAGATATTATGGATTTTATATTAAAGCAAAGATTGGCAACATTTTGTTGACAGCCCTGAGACCACAAAGCTTTTCAGGGTGCAGCTTCTACCCTTAGATGTCTAAATTTAGGGACTTCTGATTGTTGGGAAGTTATCTCCTCGTTCAGCCTGGAGTTTGGGGTGGGGACAGGACCTTTTGTCAACACAGAGTTGGGGAAGTGTTTGGTGGTTTATGCATCTCTGAATAAGAAACTAACCTTGGGGTGACTCTAGTTTCATTTTGGGAGATGGTTTAGTGGTCATGGTGGTGTTGGGTTGGCAGCTGGGCTTGGTTATCTTAGAGGTCTTTTCCAACCCTCATGTTTCTATCAGTCTATGGTTTTATAAAGTGAAAAATGACACTAAAATGGAATGGTTCTACCTCTGGGTGAGGCTTGTAGGACAGGTCTTTGGAGAACCTCTCTTGCTTGGGATGAACAAGAGGGACGTGGAGCTGCTGGAGCGTGTCCAGAGAAGAGCCACGAGAATGATCCGAGGGCTGGAGCAGCTCTGCTGTGAGGACAGACTGAGAGAGTTGGGGCTGTTCAGTCTGGAGAAGAGAAGGCTCCCAGGGGACCTTATTGTGGCCTTCCAGTATCTTAGGGGGGCTACAAGAAAGCTGGGGAGGGACTTTTTAGGATCTCAAGTAACAACAGGACTAGGGGGAATGGGGCAAAGCTGGCAGTGGGCAGATTCAGGCTGGATGTGAGGAAGAAGTTCTTCCCCATGAGAGTGGTGAGACCCTGGAATGGGTTGCCCAGGGAGGTGGTTGAGGCCCCATCCCTGGGGGGCTTTAAGGCCAGGCTGGAGGAGGCTCTGGGCAGCCTGATCTAGTGGGAGGTGTCCCTGCTCATGGCAGAGGGGTTGGAACTGGGGGATCCTTGTGGTCCCTTCCAGCCCTGACAGATTCTGATCTGTTTTAGCAGAGGACTTTGGAGCCCTAATGGCTCAAGGGTTGGACTTGATGATCTTGGAGGTCCCTTCCAAACTAAAGGATTCTATGAATGGGACAGGGCTGCTCTTGGTTAGGGGAGAAGGAGATGCTGGGAACCCCTCAGGGGATGTTCCCACCTCACCCAGGGACACTAGACCTCCCTCCCTCCATCGTGCCGTGTGCTTCAACCTCCTCCTGAAGCACTTCAGACCTCTTCAAGCCCAACCTCAGGTCCCAAACAGGGAGAAATCTCCATTTGCAAGGTATTTTAGGAGACAAAAGGTGACCTGGGGTGCCAGGGTGGGTGTTTGTCATGCAGCCTTGATGGGAACAGGGAAGGGCAGGGAAGGCAGGATGGGGTGTGCTGGGGGGGGGCGGGACCCTCCTTGCTTTGGTCCAGCCCAGTGGCTGGGGTGTAGCCTGGAGGTCCCAGGAGTCCTGCCCCTGGCCTGGGAGGGAGGGGCTGTGCCTCTCCTCTGGGCATTGTGGGGGCTTTTCCCCCATCTTTAGCACACAGAGCTCATTGCCCAGAGCCAGCGCTCAGCTCCCGGGGAGCCTCCAGGGGTGGCTGTGGATTCTCTGGGAGGACCCGAGCCCTGCTCATGATCGTAAGTCAGAGGGTTGTGATGAGGCTGATTTTAAAACCACACGTTTTCAGGTTCCTCACGTTGCAGGGGAAAAGCTTTGGAGGAGGAGGAGGAGCCTTGTGCTGGTGCTGGGTGGGCTCTGGGGGCAGCCACTTGTTTTTCAGAACGATTTAAAGACTGGAATTATTTCCCTGATATCAAACATAGCTTCATTTCATTAGAGCACTTTAGTTGAGCACAGGCTGAACTTTTTCTGTGCAGCTCGTTGAGGGGATTTGAAGAGAATTAAAACCCAAACGGTTTTGTTTGGTTTTTTTTCCTCCCAATTCCTCCAATTCCTTTGTCCTCCGAGGGCAAACTGGTCGTACTGGTGTGTAGCCCAGATGCTGTGCCTGGGCCGTGGAGTCCAAAGGGAGTGACCCTGCCCCAGGAGGGGGGTTTGGGGGGAGCCTGCCACGTGCTCTCTCTCCTTTTGTTAGTAAACTTGGAAGGTATTTGCTCTAAAAGCCCAGCAAAGCCTCTGGGGATCTTTGCTGCTCCTCAGTTTTGGCTCGGAGGGTTGGTGTCTCCCAGGAGGGGGTGGGTGGGATGTGGAGCTCAAGCTGAGTGGAGTCCTAAAAGTGTTTTTTTTTTGTGCTGGTGGGAGAAGTGCCTTGTCTGGTGGTGCCTCCGTGGCAGGGTCTGGCTGCTGCAGGAGAAACTTGTTTGGGGTGAGGGTGCAGAGCCTGGAGCAGCTGCCCAGAGAGGCTGTGGAGTCTCCTGCTCTGGAGAGATCCCAAACCCTCCTGGCTGTGACCCTGGGCACCCTGCTGGGGGTGAGCTGCTGGAGCAGGGGGTGGGAGGAGATGATCCCCAGAGGTCCCTTCCAGCCCCACCACTCTACCTCATGTTTGAAATGTCCATGAGAAACCTGGAGGTAAATAGAGGTGGGATGAGGGGCAGGTAGAAGAGGAGCTGGGAATGGAGGTAGCACCTCAGTGGCTCCGAGCTCACACCCAGAGCTGGGAGCTGAGCCAGGGGTTTGAGCCTGGCCATAGGAAGGAGGTTTTAATTTCAGCCTTTTGAATTGTTTGGACTTCTCCAATGAGGTGGGGGAATGGTGAGTTAATGACTGACCTCTCCTCTCCTGCTTTGGGGGGCACTTGGTTTTAACCTGGCTTTGGGGTTTCTGGTTTTAATGTTTTTTTTTTGATTTCTCTGTCAGTCCTGGTGGTACCTCAGAGGGAGGGAGTGGAACCATCCTGCATCTTCCCCTGCCTGGGGGCTGGGGGTGATGGGCAGGCTCAGGGGGGTGCACCCATTTGAGGAGTTAATTCTAGGAGGGTGAGAAAATGCAGTTTAAGAGCACCTTGTATGTGTGAAACGTTTCCTTTTGTCCCTCTGTCTGCCTGCTCCTGTCAAAAGGAGGAGATTTCCCTGACCCACTCCTCTTGGCAGGAGGAGTGGCAGCAAAAGCAAATTGTTTTCAGAAATCATCTTTTCCCCCCCTTTATTTCTTCCTTTTCTCTTTAGGTGGCTGCCAGGGGAACCTGCCCTGGGAAGGAGCCACCAGAGCTGGGGCAGAAACCCCTTCCCTGATGCTGCCAGTGGGTAAAAACCCAGCAATTTTAGCTCATGTCAAGCTTTTTTCCCCCCCTCTATATTTTCCCCAGCTGCAGAGAACAGAGTGTAAACTCTCAGAGTCAGAATTTATAGCTCCCCATACTTATAGCTCTTACATTATAGCTCTCAAATTTATAGCTCTCTGAATTCCAAGTTTTCCATATTGTGTTTTAATCATGTCTTGAGCCTGTTCTTGGTTCTGATGAGAGGCAGGGCTGGAGCCTACAGCAGCTGAGTTTCTTCATCTTCTCTGAGCCTTGAAATGATTCCTGTCCAGGGCTTTTCATGGTCTGTAGAGTTCATTTTGAGGGAGGTGGATTAGGAGGGAGCGTTCACAGGTGACTTCATGCACCAGTAACCCATCATCTATAGAAAAATCCCTTCGTGGGATGTTTGTGACTGTGCAGGATGCCACTCAGCCCCTAGCAGGTTTGTAAATGATAGAAGAAATCCTCATTTTTGGCATCTTCAGCTCCTCCTCTTCCCAGCTTATTCCATCCTCTCTGTTCTACCCTATTTCAGCCCAGGAGAAGCAGTTCCTTTGCTCCTGCTCCAAACCCTGAGGAGCTGTTGTGTCACCCAGTAAGCACTGGTGTGGGCCAGGAGGGGCTGGGGGAGCTGGAGCTGGGGATGTGCTGCAGGGACAGGGACAGGCTCACTGCTCCCTTGACCTGTTTTCTGCCCAGCCTGGCTCCATTTCAAGCTTCTGTTTAACTAAGATCTTTGACAGTGATTCCACCCCCCCCTCTCTCCTGGCTGTGCTTTGGCCTTTCCTCTCCCTGTGGCTTTTTTTTGGGGGGGAAGGAGCAGGATTGTCCATTAACTTCCCTGCTCTTATTTTTCCCCCTTTGGTTGCCCATTATCCCGTTGCAGTGCAGCATTTTGGGGAGCAGGGACATGTTTGGGTATTAAAAAGCACAGTGGCACCTACAAAAGATTTCACAGCCATTTAACACCCTGTAGAGTTCATCCTAGGAGCTGCTGCACCTTTGTCCTGGTTTTTATCTCTGCTCTCCTTGGGATTTTATCTCTGCTCTCCTTGGGTTTTTCTCTCTGCTCTCTTTGGGTTTTTCTCTCTGCTCTCTTTGGGTTTTTCTCTCTGCCCTCCTTGGGTTTTTCTCTCTGCTCTCCTTGGGTTTTTCTCTCTGCTCTCCTTGGGTTTTTCTCTCTCCTCT
>NW_008589197.1:5100-5914 GCF_000691845.1 Merops nubicus
CTCTCTGCTCTCTTTGGGTTTTTCTCTCTGCTCTCCTTGGGTTTTTCTCTCTGCTCTCTTTGGGTTTTTCTCTCTGCTCTCGTTGGGTTTTTCTCTCTGCTCACTTTGTTTTTTATCTCTCCTCCACATTAGAGACTAACCCACATTAGAGACTAACAAACCAAGCAGGTGATAGCACCTCAGACCCGTGAGTATTCATCAAATCCTTCAGCTCTGAGGGGTGGCAGGAGCATCTACAGTTGGATGGAACCCCTCTGCTGGGAGCCCAGCAGGAGAGAGTTGGGCTGGGGCAGCCCCAGAGGAGAAGGCTCTGGAGAGACTTTCTTGAGGTTTTCCAGGACCTCTGGAGGTTGAGATTTCTTCTGCTGAGGTTTTGCATTTTGTTTCCTTCCCTGGGAAGGAGAAGTGATGGCCCAGGCAGGGTGGCTTTCAGATGGGCTTATGCTAATGCCTGCACAATACCCCATGGAGGTGAGCCCAGTACCTGCTGGGGATGCTGCTTTGTGGGCTTGCAGGGCTGTTAAATCTGCAGATCTTTAGATAAGAAGAGCTTTAAGCTTCCAAATTTTTCTTCTCTTTAAGAAGAAAATGGGAAAAAAAAAATAATTCAGGAGGCTATTTGGGAGATGAGGCTTTTCAGGTTTTGTCCTCATGCAGACCAGCACTTGTCATTTAGATTTCAGAAGCCCGAGGGTCTTTTGGTTTTGTTTTCCCGACCTATAGTCCAGATGAGGGTGTGGATTTCATCCTAAAAAGGAGAGGAGGCTCCTTCAAGTCAGGCTCTTTAAGCATCTCAAATCCTGCAGCTGCTGGA